>NW_020185332.1:5284491-5329617 GCF_003031525.2 Neophocaena asiaeorientalis asiaeorientalis | reverse complement strand
GGCATGTGGGATCTTCCCGGACCGGGGCACGAACCCGCGTCCCCTGCATCGGCAGGCGGACTCTCAACCACTGCGCCACCAGGGAAGCCCACATGTGTAGATTCTTGTACTCATCACCCCAATCAAGATACAGAGCATCACCACAAATATCTCCCTTGTGCTACCTTCTCAAGTCACACCCACTCCCTTCCCCTCACCATTTCAACCCCTGACAATCACTAATATGTTGTCCATCTCAATATTTTGGCATTATGGCATTTCTCCAAAGAAGATATACAAATGGCCAACAGGCACATGAAAAGATGCTCAACATCACTAATCATCAGAGCAATGCAAATCAAAACCACAATGAGATATCACCTCACACCTGTCAGAATGGCTAATGTCAAAAAGTCTACAAGTAACAAATGTTGGCAAGGATGTGGAGAAAAGGGAATCCTTGTACACTGTTGGTGGGAATGTAAAATCAGTGCAGCCACTATGGAAAACAGTATGGAGGCTCCTCAAAAAACTAAAATAGAGCTACCATATAATTCAGCAATTCCACTCCTGGGTATGTATCCAAAGAAAATGAAAACACTAATTTGAAAAGATACATGCACCCCAATGTTCATAGCAGCATTACTCACAATAGTCAAGATATGGAAGCAACCTAAGTGTCCATCAATAGATGAATGGATAAAGAAAATGTTGTGTATATGTGTGTGTAAATATATACACACAATGGAATATAAGCCATAAAAAAGAATGAAATTCTGCCATTTGCAACAACACAGATGGACCTAGAGGGTATTACGCTTAGTGAAATAAGTCAGAGAAAGACAAATACTGTATGCTATCACTTATATATGGAATCTAAAAAATAAAACAAATAAATGAATATAACAAAAAAGAAACAACTCACAGATATAGAGAACTAGCTGTTACCAATGGGAAGAGGGAAAGGGGGAGGGGCAAGATGGGGTAGAGGATTAAGAGATACAAACTTCTATGTATAAAATAAATAAGCTATAAGGATACACTGTACGGCACTGGGAATATAGCCAATATTTTAAAATAACTTTAAAGTAAGTATAATCTATACAAATATTAAATCTTTAAGAAAATAATTTCATCATTTTTGAGAATGTTATATAACTGGAATCATATAGAATGTTACATTTTGAGATTTGGCTTTTTCACTTAGCATAACGCCCTCAAGATCCATCCAACTTGTTGCATGTATTATTAGTTCATTCCTTTTTATTGCTGAGTAATATTCCATAAACCTGTGCATATTTTTAAGTTCTAAAAAAAACTAGGAATTTTGTTAAATAAAATGATTAATTTTTAAAATATTAAAAAAGGTAGCATCTCTTAAGATTACAGGATTTTAAAGTTTTGTCTTAAAATAGGTTACTAATTTCACTGTATTGGGGCTTACATACTCTCACAATTTGGGGAAAAGAGAGCATTTATGTTCTTACCAAATCATTAATTGAATGGGCATAATCATCCATTTATGACAGAAATATTTATTAAGTGCCAGCTATGTCTTACGGAGCTAGATGCTGGCAAACACAGAAAGAGGAATGAGATATTGATCTTGTGCTTAACGCAGAGCCCAGCACATAGCAGGCCTTCAAGTGCTATTAACTGAATGAATAAATCCTGCTTCTAAAAGGAATTTACAATTTGGTGGCAGAGATAATGTGTGGATACAAATAAATCTGAGTTAGAAAATGGCATGGGACAGTTCATAGGAGAAAGATTATCCTTTGAGGATGAGAGAAGACTTCAAGAGATTGATGACGTGTGTTTGGCACTGAAAAATGACAGGAATTGGGATAAAAATAAATCGGGGGGAAATAATAACAGTAGTTGACAATTATTTCTATCTTCCTGTGTGTGGGGCACTCTGCTAAGGGTTTTACATACTTAAATCAAGTCATCCTCATAGCATCTGTGTTATTATCCCCCTGTTACAAACAAGACGCAGAGAGAGGTTGTGTGCCTTGCCCAGCGTAACAGCTTGTAATGGGCTGAACTTGAAAAACTAAGCAGTGAAGCTCCCACACTCTTCCTCTAATGGAGTAAAGAGTGGAGCAGAAAGAAGCTTGGGAGTAGAAAACAGGAAAATATGACTGGAGTCTAGAGTGTATAACTGGGAGACGGAAGAAAAGCCTAGAAATATAGGTGGGAACCAGGCCCTGGAGAGCTTTGAATGCCATGCTTAATAATTTGGATATATCTTAGAATGCTTTTGAAGGTTTTGAGCACAGGAATGACTTGATTAGAGCTGTTTTGTTTGTTTAGTTTTGGGCTTTGTTCAAAAATATAGCATCAAGAAAGAGCACATCGATATTAGATGTGGGAAAATCAGTAACATCAGTCCAGGTAGCAGCTTAGAGAGCACCTGTGAGAATGAAGGTGATGGGCAGTTGAGAGATGCTGTGAAGATGGACAACTTAGGACCTGGCAACTGGCTGGAATGAACAGGGATGGGTGGGGTACAGGGATGGGAGCATCCAAGGTATCTTAGGGGCTTATCACCTGCATACCTGGGCAAATATGGTGACTTCAGTAGGAATTGGAAGTTGAGGAATAAGCTTCAAGAAGAAAAGAGATGTCAGCTACAGATATTTTAAGTGAAGGATTCCAGGAGTACCTCCAGTTTTCAGGTAAAGGAATGAAACCCTGGAAAGAGTATGGAGGGGCTTCACATTAGCCATGAAAGTAGATGACCTAACTTTGGGCAAGATTTTTTAAATACCCAGGTTTAAAAGAATTTCTACTCAGGAAACAGATCTCACATTAAATGAACCAAACACATCTTGGATTATGAAGCTCAGACACCACTGAACCAAGAGTTTCCTCAGTGCTTTTTTTTTTTTTTTAATAAATTTACATTTAGATTGTGCATAAAAAATGGTATAGAAATATTTGGACTCAAGGCTTAAAGGAATGGCTATGAGAATTTACACTGGGTTGTAGGAAAAAAAAACACAACCAAAATTCATTCTAAACTTGTCATGATTTCAATTTACAAGCAGGAGACAACTATTCTTATTAGTAGCTGTTGACCTTTTAAACCACCAGCTGATGCCTTCTTGAGCAAAGAGTTTTGAAAATTCAGTATTTTACATTTAACTTCCCTATCTAGCATTACTTAGCTAAAATTTTAGGTTTAAGAGACAAAGAGTGACTAAAGTTGCAGGAAAAGTCATAATTTCCAAAAGCAATAATCGTAATAACAGTGGCAATTTCTAAAATTAATAACCTTTCGGGTCTACTTTGAAGTCTTTTAAAAATTGGATGTGTAACTCACGTTTTGGAAGTTCTTGGGACAGGCTGCTTGGATCAAAGTCTATTTTTTATTTTACTGTTTTCAAAATCAGTTCCTTTCTGAAATGTGTATGTTAGTTGAGGTATTATAAGTAGAAAAAACCAAAATGACTCCCTTACCTGTCAGTTATCCCCTAAGCAGTCAGTAACGTTTCACCTCTTTGCTTAGAACATGTCTCTAAGTACACCCTAGAAGAGGGACTCAACTCCAGATCTGTAAAATGGCTTCAAGCAAGCCCTTGAACTTGTATGTTAAAACTGGAGTGAGGTGCATGCATTTTCCTGGAAGCTGGGTTTTACAGAGATTCATCACGATCTCAAAGTGGTTTATTAAGATTCCAGAAGCTAATAAGACTGTCTCCCAGGATCCTTCTCAGTTCAGGGACCGTAGGACCAAGGCGCACTCTCTCTTGCCTAATACTGCAGCATGGTGGGCTGTATTGGAGAAAGCAACAGGCTGGGATTTAGGAGATTTTTCTTGTATTTCCCGCTCCACTCTGAACTTCCATGAACTTCACACAAGTCACTTATCCTCTTTAGGCCTCAGTTTGTCACTCATATGGAACAGAATATCTATCTGACCTAGATAGACTCAACCAGCTCTCGTGAGAAAAAAACAGTGTGGGAATGTGCTCTCAATGAGGCAAAACATTATAAACAAGGTCAGGTATTCCTCCCTGTCCTTGTGCTGAACTACTGGTTCCTTCATTTTCTAGCTTCTCTGCTCCTTTCCTTTCATAGAGGCCATCGGTTCCCTCAAGTCTGCATTCTCTGCTTTTTTCTCCCTGTTTTTCAGGTGCTGCTTCCTGCAGCAGAGACAGAGAAGAGAAAAAGATGCTGAGTAGGCAAGGGGTCACTTTAAGAACTTGCTTCTAAGAGGGAAATATTAATGCTTTGCTTTTGTAGAGTGCTTTACAGTTTTTCAAAGCATTTCAAGTTAACTGCCATACTTCTTCATGACCACACACCCAGGGTGAAGTTTTCACCATGTCCATTTTATTTGATCTGGAAACTGAGGCACAGAGAGGTCAGGAGTCCGAGGTCATCTGAGTTGTCTAGAGTGGTGGTAGGGCTGGAAACTGGGTCTTGCAACACTGGGTTCCAGGATTTTTCCAGAATTCTCCTTGGATCTCATCTCAGGTGGGAGATGGAATCAATCACGAGAGTATTATTTAGTCATATAGTGAGAAGGTATTCACCAGCAAAGGAAGGAAATATCCCTTTTCCTTGTACAATGATCTGAGAAAAACTGCCTGTCTTCCATTGTGCCTGTTTTCAGATGAGGTTTGACCTTGCAGCTAAGACTTTCTCTTGCTGCTGACTCTGCTCACCCTCCTTCAACTTGATTCATTTGGGCCCCAGAGGGTCCTGTTTGGGGAAAGGCCCATCTGGGAGTGCTCAATACATTCCCCTGTCAAGCAAAGGAAAAGAGCTGCACTTGCAGAATAAGGAAACTTCCAAGAGGGCTCTGGCCAGAAGTCAACTCGCAGTTTTTGAGAGCAGCACTTGATCCAAACACTGGCATACATGCCTGTTGCTTATTATTTCACAAATGCTGCTGCACATCTTTTTACTCTTGCCCATTGCCATGAATCCCCTAAACCAGCATGTTGATCCAATTTTCAACCAATCTTTCAACATGCAGGCACCTTACATACAATTATTGAGCACCTACCCTGTGCCAAGTGCTCTGTGGAATAAGAAAATGAAAGTTGACAGGCCTGCTCCAAAGCCTGCCAGCCTGCAGGAGAAAACACTGATAAAGGGATGTGTGGAGCTTCTGGAGAACTCTGTGCTCTATAGAGGAGAGACCGAATTGCCAGCCCTAAAATATTAGCTCCCGTGAAAAGGTGATACATCATTAGAGAAATGCCAATTAAAACAATAATGAAATACCACTACCTGCCTATTACAATAGCCAAAATCCAGGGCACTGACACCACCAAATGCTGACAAGGATGTGGAGCAATAGGAACTCTCATTCACTGATGGTGTACCATGCAGAATGGTACAGCCACTATGGAGGACAGTTTGGCCATTTTTTACAAAACCAAAAATACTCTTACCATACATTCTAGCAATTGTGGTCTTTGGTATTTACCCAAAGGAGTTGAAAACTTATGTCCACACAAAAACCTGCACACAGATGGATGTTTACAGCAGCTTTATTCATAACCATCAAAACCTGGAAGCAACCAAGATGTCCTTTGGCAGGTGAATGGATAAATAAACTGTGGTATATATAGACAATGGAATATTATTCCAAGGTAAAAGGAAATGAGCTATCAAGTAACAAAAAGACATGGAGGAAACTTAAATGCATATTACTAAGTGAAAGAAGCCTATCTGAAAAGGCTACATACTGTGTGATTTCAGCCAAATGACATTCTGGAAAAGGCAAAACTATGGAGATGTTAAAAAGATCCGTGGTGGGGCTTCCCTGTTGGCGCAGTGGTTGAGAGTCCGCCTGCCAATGCAGGGGACACGGGTTCGTGCCCCGGTCCGGGAAGATCCCACATGCCGTGAAGCGGCTGGGCCCGTGAGCCATGGCCCCTGAGCCTGCGCGTCCGGAGCCTGTGCTCCGCAACGGGAGAGGCCACAACAGTGAGAGGCCCGCGTACCTCAAAAAAAAAAAAAAACAAAAGATCCATGGTGGCCAAGGGTTAGTGGGAAGAAGGGGTGAATAGGTGGACCACAGAGGATGTTTAGGGCAGTGAAACTACCCTGTATGATGCCGTAATAGATACATGTCATTATACATTTGTCAAAACCTATAGAATGTACAACACCAAGAGTGAACCCCAATGTAAACTATGGACTTTGGGTGATAATGAGGTGTTAATATAGGTTCATCAATTGTAGCAAACGTACTGCTCTGGTGGGGGATATTGAAAATGGAAGAGGTTACGCATGTATAGGGGCAGGGGGTATATGGGAAATCTCTGTATCTTCCTCTCAATTTTGCTGTAAACCTAAAACTGCTCTAAAAAATAAAGCCTATGTTAAAAAATATATCTCTATGAGAGCTAGGGTCTTGTATACTCTGTTCACTGCTGAATTCTCAGCTCCTAGCCTCGCGTGATGCTCAGGGACTAATTCTTTTTTTTTTTTTTTTTTTTTTTTGCGGTACGCGGGCCCCTCACTGCTGTGGCCTCTCCCGTTGCGGAGCACAGGCTCCAGACGCGCAGGCCCAGCGGCCATGGCTCACGGGCCCAGCCGCTCCGCGGCATGCGGGATCCTCCCGGACCGGGGCACGAACCCGCGTCCCCTGCATCGGCAGGCGGACTCCCAACCACTGCGCCACCAAGGAAGCCCCAGTGACTAATTCTTGATGAATGACTGAAGGAAGGAGAAGGTTTACCAGAGAACGTGAGATTTGAGTAACCTCGGCAATGAGTAGTGTTCCCCTAGGCAGGAAAGTATAGGCACAGTGTGAATATCAGATCAAAAAGGATAATTCAGTAGCCGGAAACAATGAACTGTGTGAGGAACATCAAATGGGTCCCTGTGGCTGGAGTGCAGGTTTTTCAGGAGAAAAGTAGAAAGACCACCCCATTGACTGGTGTCAGATACAAAGTCATTATTATGACCCCATTTTACAGACGAGGAACCTGAGGCTCAGAGAAGTCAGGTGATTCATCGAAGGTTATGCATTTGTAATATCTATGCCACTTCTGTGTGTGGCCATTGTATTATGCATTTTTGTGCATTATCTCACTGAATCCGTATTTATGGGATAGCTACTGTCATTTTTCTAATTTTATAGATTAAAATAACAAAGCTTAGAGAAGTTAAATAATTTGCCTGGGGCTTCCTGATCACGTGGTAGATTGAGCACACACGATGGCCTTCCCTTCCTGCTTTAAAGCCCTAGAAATGAGAGAAAACCATCCCCACTCCCCACACCCCCCCCCAAAAAAAATCGCAGCAACACTGGAAACTAACAACGGCCTAGAAGAAACGATGAGAAATATCTCAAAGGAAGCAGCAGGATTTAGACGGAAGACTCTTTTGTGGAGTTCTCTGATGAAAGTTGGGACTAATGCTAAGGGTGCGCCACCCCTGGGAGTGGTGGGTGCCCTGAGCAGGGGCCCAGGGGCATGACAGGCTGCTTAGAGGGAGCAGGCAGGATGCTGACTTCCTGCCCACCCTTTCCTCTCTCTTGGCAGCAGCAGCTGATGGTGGGGAGCAGAGTCTGACTCTAGGCTACAGCAGGGCCCGTGAGGAACTGGATCTGAGACGCAAGGGACAGGGCACCCCATGGCGGGCAGAGAACATCTCTCCTGATTAGCTTCATGGGTTCCATGCCCAGTGGTGTGTTCCCCTCTGCTATGCTCCCACTGAAAATTCCCGAATTTGAGCCTCAGCAGCGCACCTAACCCTCTCCTTGCCCACAAAGACAGTGCACTTGGATGGAACCAACAGTCTAACAGGGGACATAAGCTCAAAGATGGGCCCCAAATTAAGAAGTGCCAATGCGGGAGGAAGTCATTTGCCTTCTGGCACCTCTAATTCGTTTACAATACTTAATAAGTAGCAAAGGCTTTGGATCTCCACCTCGGGTCTCCAAGGTGACGTCGCTTTCCCACAATGCCAAACCACCTTCTAAACCCTCTTTCGGTGTACAGCATGTTTGGATCTGCGTTCCAGCACTGCAGCAAGCCCCAGAGGGCTATATGAAATGCTATAAAATTTTCCGTAGGGCCGTTGACCCACTAGACATATGACACAAATTCAGTACAAATTCAGTGAGTGTCTCTTGTGAGTGCAGAGCCTTACCAAGGCTGAGGGAGCAGGGGGTGTCTGGAGGAATGGCAGGAAGTTGGAATTTGGAGAGGGGTCAAAATTGACAGCAGTGGGCCTAAATCATTGGTCTAAACAATTAACAGAGAAGCAGAAGGACACCCTAAAAGAGTTAGTTTGAGCCTGATGAGGGCTGAGGCCTTGAGTGAGAGCTGAGGCCTTGAGCGAGGTCTTGAAAGAACTAGACTTGGTGGGTAAGGAGACAGGGCAATGCCAGAGTGTGAACCGGAGCCTGGGGGTGGGAATGAGCAAGGCAGATAGGTGAACAGAGAGGGCACTGTGTGACTTGGGGCAGCATCTTCGTGGGGGGCAGTAGCAAGAGAGCTTATTCTTACCTAGTTGTGAAAATGGGTTGGGTGGTAGATTAGTTTCCCAGGGCTGCAGTAACAAATTGTCACAAATTGATGGTTTAAAACAGGAGAATCCTTACTTGCTGCTTCCTAGTTTCTGGTGGCTCCCAGCAATCCCTGGAGTTCCTTAGTTTGTAGCTGCATCACTCCAATCTCTGTCATCTCCTGGTCTTCCCTGTGTGTCTTCACATGGCCTTCTCCTTATAAGGACACCAGCCACTGACTGGATTTAGGACCTACTCCAATCCAGTATGACCTCATCTTAACTAATTACATCTGCAAAGACCCTGTTTCCAAATAAGATCACATTCTGAGGTTCCAGGTATACATGAATTTTTAGGAGACACTATTCCACCCTGTACATCCTTTCTATAGATGGTACAATTTACAAAGTGGCTTCTGGACACAGGGACAGATTCTCCTGACTCAAGGAGAGCTGATCCCTCAAGGTGATGGAAACTCTTCCTTTGACCACTGAAACTCTCCTAAATGATGTCTAACCAGCATCCTTTCTCTGATATCACTCCGAGATGCCCAATAGGGATCTTTTTCATCCCCTTCTTATTTGTTACTTTCATATTGTGGGCAGTGGGAATGTTGCTAACCTCCCTCAAATAGTTTGCTTCTGCAGACAATGCACCACTTTCCCGTTTCTATTTTAAAGCTGCGCATGCATCTGTAAGAAGACGGGAGTGTTATGTAATACCTACCATTTTTGTCAGAACCTCATCTCACCCCATTGCCTGATACAGGAAGAAGTTTCTGGTGTGAAACTTGCTGGGGTTTTTTGTTTTTTTTAGGTGAAGAGTACATTCAGATGTATTTCATACCTCACATTCATAAGCAGGTCCGTTTCTAAAAGACTATAGGTACTGTGCTAATGAAAGATGAAATCCACATCTGTCTCCTGTATAACTCCAGCAACGATTGTACAAATATAGCTGAATCCTCTGCCTTTGCCTCTATAAGTATTTTAAAGAGGGGCCCTAGAGGGAAGCATGCAGATTGACCAACAGAAAACATCTTAAAAGAGGAAGACGACCAAGAACCTTTTCCCTTCTAACAGGTTATGATGCTAAAGTGTTAGTACATTTGGAACTTGTTACCTGGACTATTTCAGTTTATAAATGAGATCTGCAACAGTCATAGGGGATTTCAGGAAGGGAAAAATTACTTCAGGGAAAATATATTTTTTGGTTAGAATCAGGGCTTTGTGAGAGGTGAGGTAAGCCAGCCTGGAGAATGCCAGGACTGGAATCCATCAGAGCTGCAGCCTAGGCAAGGTCAAGTGTCAGGGTGGGGAACCAGGGCAGGGCTTGGGAGCACATCCGTGGACATATGTCTGTGGTTGCTCTGAATATGGGGGCCAGTCTGTGAGGGGAACGGGAGGAAGATGCAAAGTACCATGAGACAAAAGTCCTGAGTGAGGCCACTGTAGTTCAGAGTATCATCCAAACAGAAGGAAGGGATAGGAAGATGGCTGGAGTCCAGAAAAAAGAGGGGCTGATAGCAAGAAAGTCTGGTAGGGACTTCCCTCGTGGTCCAGTGGTAAAGAATCTGCCTTCCCATTGGACATGGGTTCTATTCCTGGTCGGGGAGCTGGGATCCCACATGCCGCAGGGCAGCTGGGCCTGCATGCTGCAACTGCTGAGCTCGCGCGCCTCAACTAGAGAGCCTGCGTGCTGCAAACTACAGAGCCCACATGCTCTGGAACCCACACGCCACAGCTACAGAGCCCATGTGCCCTGGAGGCTGCACGCCACAACCAGAGAAGAGAAAACTAGCACGCCACAACTGGAGAGAGGCCCGTGTGATGCAATGAGGAGCCTGCACGCTGCAGCGAAGGATTTTGCGTGCCTCAACGATGATCCCATGTGCCGCAACTAAGACCCAATGCAGCCAATAAATAAGTAAATAAAAAAGAAAGTCTGGTATGGGTTATCGGGATCCCAGTTATGGGATACTGGGGGTTCAAGGGAAAGGCATCCAGTCCAGCTAAGTTTTGCAAACATTCCAACCGGGGCTTGGGCGGGGGATAAAGAAGGGTCTTGGTAACCACTTTGTAAATGGAACCATCTGTAGAAAGAACTGAGAGACACCTCTTCTATGGGTTGAATGATGTCTCTGCAAAATTCATATCCACTGGAACCTCAGAATGTGAAATATTATGTGACCTTATTTAGATAGAAGGTCTCTGCAGATGGAAGACCATGTGATAACGGAATCAGAGACTGGAGTGACACAGCCACGAACCAGGAAACCCCAAGGACTGCTGGGAACCACCAGAAGCCAGGGAGAGGCAAGGAAGAGCTCTTCCCTAGAGCTCCCCGAGGGTATGGTGCTACAAGGAATCCATGAGCCCTTGATGCAGCACCCCTTGCTGCCATTTCTCGCTAGTTCTGGGTCTGAATGTCCCATGCCTGTTGGGTCTGTGAGTTTCTGAGGCAGGGGTGTGGGTGGTAGCGCTCACTGTCTTCTGTTACTCAGAGCTTTGGCATAGTGAAAAGAGAGACTCACACTGCACTTACATTTAAGAGCCCTGGCCTATGTTTCATTACTCATTAATGCATGCACTTATCCATCCAACAAATATTTACTGAGCACCTAATGTGGACCAGGCCCTGAGTGAGGCTCTGGGGAGAAAAAGATGATCCCAGAGTCTCTGATGTCGAGGGACACATCCAGTCAATTACATACCCATGGAATAATGCATCAAGGGCCATAACAGAGGATTATGAAAGCCCTGGTGAGGCTCAGCAAAGCCCACTGAGGGAGATGGGGGGAGGGCAGGGAAGGGTCCTTGGAGGCGATAGCCAGGCAAAGCAGGAGTGAGCCAGACGAAGAGGAGAGGAAGGCATTTCTGGGAGAACAGACACAGAAGCAAGCAGTAAGGTGACATATGTAGTGTTTGCAGAGACCTACAGTCAGACTGCGTGGCTGGGAATGAAACATGCAAAGCAGGGAGGAGTGAAAATAAGGGTAGAGACATATATGGGGAACAGATGGCGGAGAGTCTGGAATTCATGTTACAGAGTTTGGACTTTATCTGTGGGTAATGAGAAGCCACTTAGGGTTTGGGGCAGACAGCGGAAAGGTCAGAATTGTGATGTATGAACTGGAACAAAGCTGGAGGCAGAGACCGGAAGAAGAGGTGCTGTGCTACTTGGGGTGAAAGATGGTGCTGCTCTGAACCAGGGCAGTGGGAGAAGGGGCAGTGTTGTGCTTTAAGAAATAGGCAGGGGGCTTCCCTGGTGGCGCAGTGGTTGAGAGTCTGCCAGCCGATGCAGGGGACATGGGTTCGTGCCCCGGTCCGGGAAAATGCCACATGCCATGGAGCGGCTGGGCCCGTGAGCCATGGCCACTGAGCCTGCGCGTCCGGAGCCTGTGCTCCGCAAAGGGAGAGGCCACAACAGTGAAGCCAGCCCAGAATTCCGGCCTCGTGAGCTTGGATCCATGGCTTTACATTTCTGGGCCTTAATTTCCTTGTCGGTAGAATGGGAATAACGATATTCCAGTCCATAGAGCTGTCCAAGGATTAAATTAGGTCACCAGAGTGCAAAAGCTTTGTAGCTTTTCTAACAGCTTCCAGAGTGCGGTTGTTAGTAGGTTTTCCATAGTATTTGCGGGATGACCCAACCGGTGTCTCAAAGGTGGCCAATCCAAAGAAAGAGGTAAATGCTGAACAGTTTCATATACTGATTTAGAAATCTAAAATGTGATTTTTAAAATCCAGGTTTATAAGTATTTCTAGGAGCTTTCTAAAATATATAATTATGTTCTCTGCTCACATAATTTTATCCATTACAGAAACTGAACATATCACTGTCACTTTCATTGCAGGATACTGGCAGAACTTGCTTTACCTAGCAGATGTGTTCCTGAAAATTTTACTTGTAAATTGATTTTAAAACAAGTCAAATCATACTTTACTCACACTAGGGAGATGAGATATTTCAAAGAACCCGCTGGTTGTGACCCCTTCGGTAAATTGGTAATTATTCTTAATTTTTTTTAAGGATTCAATATGAACTTCCATAAATCTAAATTGGGTGGCAGTGGTCAATCTATAAGGATATTTATGTATATAAATATATATTCTAGTGTACAAAAAGTTCAGAGTCCTATCTGTTCAAATATGCCCGGCAATCTCTCTCTCAGCCTGTTGCTGTGTGGCTGTACTTTTTAACACCCATCCATTGCAATTTAAGACATTCCCCCACCACACATATCAAGTTAGCATCTACATTCATCTTCTCCAAGTTTGACGTACATCTAGTCTCAAGACATCCATGACTGACACGAGATCAATTCACTTGCACAATATAATCTTCGATGAGACAATAAATGACAAACTTTCTATTTAGCATCTAGTCGGCATCTAACTGCATTTTGGTTTGCTTTTCTATGTGCGGGTGGAGTGCTGAGACTTGGACATGGAAAGTCGGATGAGTCATATTTGCCTAATTATAAGTTGTAATTGTAAAACATAACAGCATTAATATAAAGAGTGATGCAAATCAGTACCGAAAATGTTCGGAACTGACTTTGTGTGTGTGTGTGTGTGTGTGTGTGTGTGTGTATAAGTAATTTGTATATATATAATTTTAATTTCTCCCCTGACTCTGGCAGATTAATTTATTTTAATTTTGTGGATGACAAAATGGAGTCCCACCAATATTAAGGAACTTGCTCACTTGCTCTGAGTTACCTAGCTAGGACCTAGTAGACAGAGAGAAATGTGAACCCTGAAGGAATATTATACCTCAGGTCCTCTCAGTTAGGAGACCTGGTTTCCAGCCCTGTGTGGGCCACTAACTCACCTTTGTACCCAGGTCCCTCATCTATCATAGAGGTGTTTGGTCTCTTTACCTCTGAGACACCTTCTGCTTCCTGATATTTTTAGTGAAGTTTCAAGAAGGCCTTGGGCTACTGTTAAACAGCCTGGCATTCCCTCTCACCTCCCCGTAGTCAATGAAATCCAACTTGAAATCCAAGAATAGCTAAACCTCTACTTCAGTCCCAAGAGCCATTTCATTTAGTGAAACACTTACCACACTACCATCCAATTACTAGGTAAAACACCTTGGGATACCATTAATACAAAAGGTTATATATTCTAAAACCCAAATGTCATTTTGTATTAGACATTTTCTTAAGGGCTACTTATCTCAGGATGAATTCCAAGAATGAGTGCTTAATAATTATTTTGCATTTAAACAACCTACTTATGAATTCCAGGGATACACTGTATCACAGTACAGCTTCTGCAGGATACAGCAATTATTATAAATGCTGGTGGATTAACTGCCACAGTATTGCAGACTGACAAAATGACACATCTGTATTAGATCACAGGTAGGTCATCAGGCAAAATCCTTCCTCTCCCTCTACCCCCAACACTCACCCCAGAAAAGAGGGTTGTATGTCAAGTTTCTCTATCTAGTGAGAAATACTCTAAAAACCACAAGAACCTGTATATATAGAACCCCAAATATTAGGGCTGGTAACAGACATTTTATCATTGGGTAAATTGCAATGCAAACACATCCCTCTTTAAAGGTGCTGGGAAGATAATTTTTAGAAGCCAAGGTATTTTTACAAAGACTCATGAATTTGACTTAAAAGCCACTCAGCCACAGAAATTTGGAGTTTAGATCTATTTAGCTTTATAAAGTTTGTCCTTAAAAGAATGGGTCATAATTTGGGAGAAAAGAGGGTTTAGAGAAAAAAGTGTGAATTTGTTTTGTGTGTGTGTGTGTGTGTGTGTGTGTGTGTGTGTGTGTGTAGGGCTGGAGTGGGGAGAAAAGTTGTTAACCTCTTCTGAACTCAAATAGCCAAGCTCCATGCAGCTTTAGTAAGTAACCACTTGGTGATGAACATTTAACAGTCTCATTAAATCATAATTTAAAAGATTGCTTTTTTTGCCCCAAACAAATAAAACTCTGTTAAATTCTAATAAGAATCTTTGAAACAGCTGTTTTGCACTACAAAATGTGTAATGACCTTATAATTGTATTAGATGTGGCATGAAAATGTTTATGTTTCTCTTCTAGTCTGAAATGTGCTAAATAACAGAAGCCAAAGAAAAAGGATTCATTATGAATTCCAAGGACTCAAGGGCCGTGTTTCCAGAAGCGGGGGCTCCTTAGTCAAATTCCGACATGGATGCTGTTATGCTGCGCTGGACCAGACTGAGGCAGGCAAATTGGTTTCTACACAGTTGGAGTTCCTTCTTTGCCTTCCATGGCACCCTGCCCTTCACCTCAAACATCTCAACCCCTGCCTGAACCCTTGGACCTTGGGAAAACCTTTCTTGTTATCATAGGCTCTTGGGTTGCAAGAGGTCCAAAATTCCCAGGTCCAGCCCCTATCTCCCCTCTCATCACAGTGCTTGACTTTCCTCTACCAGGGGGGTTGCATGATTGCTGTTTTTGCTCCAGATCTGTTGTGCAATGCTCACCCTCCAGACCCAGGAGACTGGCCTGTATGAATTCAAGCCACTGGCTTCCTACCCTTCTGGTTCTCACTGTGTTTGGCCAATGGGAGCCGTGCAGTAGGAGAGCGTAGTTTGGTAAATATTTCCCTGGCTCCTTCCCTTGGCGGTAGCCATGGGTTATGTCTGTCTCTCTACCAAAGACCTCAGATTCTGTCCAGAGGTCTTGCCTTCACAGCTCTCTGCCTGGAGGTTCTGGTATTTGCTACCTCTCCTAGTTCTTTCAAGCCTAGAAGTGGTAACACTTTCTAGCTCTTAATAGCCCTGGGATGCTTCTTATGGTGATGTACTGCTAAACCAGCTCTCTGAAAACAAAAATGAAAAACAAAAAACAAAACCCAACAGCCTGATTTGTGGTGTTTGATGTAAATGCTCCATCATGGCAGATGTCAAACTACCGACACGAAGGTGCTCAAGGCAGGCAGAGCTGGGAAGGAGCACGCACCATGGGCTGTCGTGGGCCCCTCTGAGCTGGCTGCTGCTACCGCCTGCCCACACCTTGTAAACAGCCTCTGTGTTCAACTCTGCACTGATTACCCACTTTGACTGTGTCATCGGCTTCCTCCCAGGACTCCGACTGACACAACCTTTCTCTGACATAGTGGGCCTTCTAGTGGTGGGGAACCATCTCCACCAATGCAAAGTTTCTCTTGGGCCAACTCCAACAGTTAGAAGTTCTTCCACAAGTGACAGGAGTATCCTCTCCCCTGGGTCCCCAGCTCGCACCAAGCCTGTTTCCAAATCACAGATACTGGAGCTCATCTCTCTCCCATTAAGGGTCTCCTTACATGTGACCTAAGGTGTGGTAGGGAGGATTCACACTGTCATTGAACCAATGGTGGGAGACTCCCATCTCAAAATACAAGGGCAGCTGCCTGGAGAGCCCTTCCCTGCCTGGGTGTTGGATGGCTCCTCTTAGCCAGTCACTGTTCCTGGGGGCTCCGTCCCAGCAGCCTTCACCTCATCCTCTGGCCCCAGCACTTGCTGTCAGGGCTCATGTCTGAGGAGGTTTCCAACCCTAAGCTATCCTTTTTCTCCCTTCAGGATAAACTCCCTCTCTTAGTTTTTCAGCTAATCTGTTCCCATCATTGAACCCAATGGTTCACCAGGCAGAACTTCTTGTTCTGGGATGGCTCCGACAATAGAGATAAGAAAAAACTTCTGTATTTCCCTTGGGGCTAAGGAGGGCCTGGGCTGCTACTGCCCATAATAACTGCCAACATGTATTGAGCACTTACCATGTGTCAGGCACTAAGCACATTAACCTCCCTACAACCTTGTATCAATCAGCATCCCTGCTAGAAAAACAGATGGTCTGAAACAAAGGGTGTAAGTGAAGAGAGTTAAGTAAAAGAGCTATTTACTCTTGTGGATGTGTCATCTGGATTAAGGGAATCATCTAAGAATGGCACAGAACCCAAAGACTACAGACAATGAGAATCATTACTGCTCATCACAACAATGGGAAAGGTCAAGGAGGGTAACAGTGTATTTAGAATCTAGGGGTGAAAGCTGTGGCTGCCCCCACAGGAGCTGTGGCTGTCGAGGACTGCATCCACTGCCCCAATTAGGATCTCACTGAGTGTAGGCAGAGTGAAGGTATTGAAAGTTAATAAATACCCTGACCCTTCTCTTCTCACTTTTCTGTTGGCTGAATTCCAGTGGAATTCAGAGGGCCCTGAGCTGGGTGATAGAGTCCATAAACTTCAGCCTCCTGGGTACCGAGTACAGCAGAGAAGGATAGAAATGGATCTGAGGTGAGAACTGAACAACCAGTTCAACCCCAAGTATTACTATTGTTCTCAGTAAACAGCAGCAGCTGGATTGGAACCCTGGGAATTTAGTGGCAGAACCCACGCCTTCAACACTGTGCTATGCTGCTTCCCAAAAGCTCAGAGTAGAGGAAGAAAGGGAGGAAAATGCTTCTATTTCCTCCAAGTTAGCTTCCTTTTTCCCATCCAATCCCCCAGAGATGTCATAGCCATGAAAATCTGAATACAAGTTAACTTCTCAGAAGGAAAGTCACCCAAGAGTTGCATCTAAGGCACAATAACTGCTACCTGAGGCTGTGATAGAATCAATGGATCTCTGGGGAGTTTCCACTTGTTCATTTTACCCTGGTTTTTGCAGCTATGGAAACCAAGCCTATGCATTCTTCTACCTGGCAGCTTCTTGGGTGCCCAGGGGAGCCACCTGCCTCCTCCTGGTCTCATCTGCCTCACTGATCTCACTGATCCCTCTGCAGCTGTTTGGGCTGCCTTCACTGGATGGACCTCTCTCCTCGGCATGTGGTCCCATATGCACCTCTCTCTTTCTTTTTTATACATTTTATTGAAGTATAGTTGAGTTACAATGTTGTGTTAATTTCTTCTGTACAGCAAAGTGACTCAGTTATACACATTTATTCTTTTTCGTATTCTTTTCCATTATGGTTTATCACAGGATATTGAAAATAGTTCCCTACCATATACACCTCTCGTAAAGAAGGCTAAGAACAATCGTCTTGGAGAAGTCCTCTATTTGTATATCGGGAGGCAGAAGATGGAATCGTTTTAGAGAAATCTTGGACCCATGTCCTCAAAGGAGAAGGCTCTATACTGAAAATCCTTCTAACGATACGGAGATCAAATTATAAACTCTTCTTCAGATAGATTCTATGTCTCTGTGAGGTAGCAGAAAACTACACATGCATTGGCTGTATCATTTTAACTTATTGGAACACCTTCCTAGAATGACAATTAAGCCCTCGGTTTATATAAGTAAGGTCACTCAGAAAAACTTCCCTGAAATTTCTGTAAAGTCATCACCACAAGCAGCCTCTACTGTGTTGTTTAATATCCTTTATAGAATAATAAGGGGATAAATTATCCTTGGAATGTAGTGCAAGAGGCTGGTCTTCCCTGACAGTATGGCGCTCCTTCTTTGATAAGCTAGTGAGCACTATGAAAGGTACTGTTTCCCTTTTTTGCCTTGATTTTTGGGAAGCTCCAAGCTATTTTGTTCATGTCTCAGTTGCAGTAACTCACTTTACCCTAGGCCTTCTGGTACGACTCTTGTTCCTTTACTCCCATTTTAATTACCCTACAATAAATGTGTCCTTTATTCTTTTTGTAAGTAAGCTAGCAATAACAGTAATTAGTTTTGTGCGTGGTAAGTTAACAAAGTGATTTTTATTTATTTTCTTGATCCTCATAACAACCCTGTGATGGCGGCTGGATTACTATCATTGGAATGTTTTTAGATGACTTCAGAGAGGTGAACTAGTTTGGCTCAAGTCACCAGCTTGTAAGCTGTGGCCCTTTCAGAAAGGACAGCAGCATGATTTCAAACTCTGGGTCTGACTGGTTAATAGCGAGCTCACCTGACCTCAGGCAAATCACTTACCTAAGCATCTCCTACCTACCTAAGCTTCAGTGTTCTCATCTTCCCAATGGAGATAATCCTCATACCTCATCCACTGGACCCACTGAAGGAGGAGATGAGATAACCCATACAAAGATCCTGGCATCATACCTGACACTAGGTAAGAACCCAATAAATGTTAATGCGATCATGATGATGATGAAGAATATGTAAATTGACACTGTCTTTATTTTCCCAAGGCTAGCATGCTTTCTATCGCCATGCTATCTTTCACAGATTATAAGTACCATCCTAACTCCACTGCGTTCAAAAATTTATTTTCTTTTCCCAGCTCCCATGTTGACTTGTAATCTAGCAGGCACTTTGGTTACATACTATACTATAACTAGAAAAAGCTCTGGCCAGGATTAGGTCTTTGTCACGTACAGATGCACCAGAGAAATGGCCTGTGTTGGCACCTGGGTGGAGGGTTTTGCCCCATGTCACTGCCCAGAACAGGTGCTCTCGCCTTCCAGGGAAACATCCTCTCAGAATAGAGGCTATAAAGAAACAGGCTGGGACTTCGCTGGTGGTCCAGTGGGTAAGGCTCCCAATGCAGGGGGCTGGGGTTTGATCCCTGGTTGGGGAACTAGATCCCACATGCATGCTGCAACTAAGAAGTCCTTATGCCGCAACGTGGCCCATGCTGGGCTTCTTACCCCTTAGCCAGGATGATGTCTGACTCCTTTCTCTAGAGCTTCAGCCTCTACGAGGAACATGAGATTTCCTGTCTGCCAAGACATTTTCTCCCCTTAGAATATGTGCTTTTCCATCTTCTCCCCTATTTCTGGCACGAAGCCTTGGTTCCAATACACTTGATCTTATCCTCCAAGGGCTGTAATTATCACCTCCATTTTCCTCTGTAACTTAAAATTAGCTTCATTAACAAGACCTTGGGAATTCCCAATCTCCACCCCATTGGGGAGGTATGACTCTCTCCCATCACGGTTGTCATATATGGCTCTCCTTCTAACTTGTTCTACCAAGCCTCATTTTCCAAACCACGTTTAAAATCTTCACCTCTCTTAGTTTGCTGCTACTATCTCTTGAATCCCAAGGTGCAGGCAGAAGTCTTTCTTCCCTCTGTGAGTCCATTAACAGCCAAGGTCTGGAGAGTCTCCACACTCTTGAGTACCCAAAGGACCGACAGCCATAGCGACTGAGGTGGTGTTGAGTTTTGAGGCCATGATTAATGCCTAAGGTTGGATCTAATAAGCTTTTCATTAATCTCTTTTGATTGTACACCCATGCATCACTTTGCCTCCCCTGCAGCCCCAGTTAATTATCTTATTCTTCTTGTGGTTGGAGGAGCTTAGGATCTAAGTTCAGAAAACTCGTGAGCTCAAATCTGACGTCTGCTACCCAGTTTGTTTGAAAAGGCTGTTTTACCACTCTGAGCCTGTGTCCTTGTCAAAAAGGGATAAAATAGGGCCCATGCTAATAACTGCTTCATAAAGGATTGAATGCATTAATATATATGTGAGGTATTTTGCAAATATTTGGTACTTCCAACACATGCTTTTTTTTATTTCAAGGTATATGCAGTTATTCCTTCCATCCTAGATTTCCTCTTCAGCTGATACTAACTGAGAGCTTGGGCACGACGGATAGAAGAGGACACTCTTTTCTCCATTTTTACTCCAAGTGACTAGGCTGTCCTTGCTTCCATGGAGGGAATCACGTCCAAGTTGTCATGTTAATCACAGACCAACTGGGATTACGCTATTTACACTTATGTCACTTCCTCCAAGAGTCGATTACTGTAATTGCCTATTGACTATGTGCTCTGCTGGCTTCCACACCAGCTCCAGCTGTTGGGGTAGGGAGCTGTGGGCAGTGTGTGTCATGGTAAAAGGGGAAGCTTCCAACATGTACACCAACCCAGCTTCCATGCCTGTTAGTCCATCCTCCCCAAGCCTTTGTCCAGTGTGCTGACGCTCAGATCGCTCCTTTTGCCTCTTGTGGGTCGTTATAATGTGTCCCTGGCCAAGGAGATCCCTCTGGATTTTAACCATGAATTTTGTAGTCAAATCCTGCCCAATGCAATTACCCAAGGTTACACAGAGTCTTGTTTAAAGATATTTATTTTCATTTGGAATTGTCTGATGGCCTTAACTGCATTTTTTAAAATTTAAGCTTTTTCCTTATCTCATGCTGCTTCAATTGATTTTTATGAATCAGTTGGCTTCTCTGATTTTTCCATTTTCTTTCATTAGTGTCCTGGGGGGAGGGTGATAGTGGCGGGTGACTGTTTGCTTTTTCAGTCAACCAAGTCACAGGTTATCTGACTTCACCCTCAGATGAGGGGCCATGAGCAAACTTCCATTTTTTTCAATATAGAAATTGGTTTGAAAGAGGATCGGAGAATGCACTGAATTCCTGCTATTTCGGGTGTGAGTGCACTGTTCAACATGCCTGCTGACACCTCAGCCTAAACTTTACACCGGTTGTCCCATAGCTCAGCTGTCTCCCAGAACTGAACTTAGCTTAAATCACTACCATCTACTGTGATTGCCCCAGACAAATCTTTTCAGTCATCTAACTCAAATGAAAAGTACTTCCTCACTGCTCATTTGATGGAGGGTAATAAGGTGCTGTTTCTACAAGATTACTTACCTGATGAGACAGGACTCGATTGAAAAGACCCAGGCAGGACCCCAGAAGGCTCTAGCTGAGCACTGCTGGAGGATTGAGCTAGCATTTTTGTAGAGAAAAGTCAGTGCTTTCTTCCTCCCTTTTAGCCCCAATAAATGAATGTGGTTCGTTGTCTTCATAAAATCATCTTTCACCTTTTTCTTTCTCCCCAGCGCCTAGAGCAGTGGTTCTCTAACTTTGGCATCCATCAGAATCACCTGAAGGTCCCGTTAAAACACAGATTCCTGGGTCCTACCCCCTGAACTCCTGATTCAGTAGGGCTGGGCTGGGGCCTGGCGATTTGCATTTCTACCAATTTCCCAGGTAATAGTGATGCTGCTGGATGCCACACCTGGAGATACCACACCTGGAAAACCACTGGCCTGGACTGTATACAGCCAGCAAAGCATTATGGCCTATAATGCCCCCAATCATTTGGCCCTTTCCTCATTCCAACCTTGCCCTCCACTGCTGCCACACATTGACATCCACTCAGCCTTCCATTCAAATAGGTGCCTGATACTTAAATCCCATATAACTCTTGAAAACAGCAAAGCACTCCCTACCTCTTTGCCTTTGCTATTGTTGTTGACTCTCCTGACTCGATGTTCTTTATCTCCTGCTTTTCCTACCTGGCTCACCTCCAACTCATCCAAGCTCTATGGAAAACACCAACTTCTCTGTAAATCAAGTCCTTCCCTAGTGACAGCCTGAACTCGTATTTTTCCATTACTGTCCTTGGACAATTCTCCATCAATGCACTTATTTCAGTGTATTTTGATCGTTTCTTTACAAGTTTTTGCCTCTGCTAGACTGTGACCTCCTGAGAGCATGGATGGTACTTCTCTAACTCCAGAACCTCGTACAATGTGTGGCCCATGTTTGCTGATTAGTACATATTTGTGCTTGATTATTTCACGGCAGAGACATCCACTTGACTTAATTAACTAGGAGCTTTGGTTTAAACATGATTTCCCTCCAACAGATACAAATGATAGTCATCTGGTTGCTTGGAGTCCAGTGTAAATGAAAAGGATAGAAGAGTGTTTAGTCCTGCAGAGGTCTGGTGGCTTCACTTAATTTCATGATCCTAATTGACAACTATAATCATCGCATAGGAACAGAGCCAGAAAGTAGAGACATTCTGCGTTATTGTTACATTTGAATAGCATTCTTCTGCATTTTCACATCCTTCCTCATAGTAAATCCTTAACAATTGTCCTATGACAGACTAAGATGCTCCAGTTGCTATAAAATCATTTCATTTGAAACATGTCTCCACGCAGAGAGCCTCCCACCCCTGACCAGGATGTGAATGGCAGGACAGGACAGGGATGGAGAACACACGAGTTGGGTGAGGAAAGAGTCCAGCACTGGCCTTAGGAGGCATGAGCTCTCTGGTCATGATCCAGCCTGACCATGCAACTGTTTTCTGCCAGTTTCTTCATCTGACAAACGAACTAAATGACCTTCAGGTCTCTTCCAGCCTTGATATCCTGTGATAAGATCTTTAGAATAAAATAACAGATTCATGAACAATTCCCCAATGAACTCTTTACAGACAATGTTGCCTTTTGATCAACATCCTCGGGACTGTCATGGCTTATTTTCCAGTGTGCATCAGGCCCCCGAATGCTTCCCAGACACATTTCTGAGAGAAGGGGCTGCAGGAGTGGAGGTCACTTGCTAGGCAGAGTTCTCACTGAGTGTTTTTGTCAACAGACATTGGTACAGAAGTCAGCTCAGATCCATCCCAGACCTTGTCATGCCCACTGCTGGGGTTGCACTTGGTTTCCCAAAGGCTAAGAGCTTTGCCATGTTTTCCTCTTTGGGGACTTCCATAGATGGACACAAAGCCCAGACTCTCTCCAGAAGTTTCTCCTAGTACATGGCTTCAGGGACTATCTCAGTGCTCATGAAGGCCCAAATGGGATCCCCATCCCTGAACCCTTCTGTCAGCTGTTCAGCATTCTTACAGAATTCTTCTCCTAGTACTGCGAGGGCACCTCTCCAAACTAAATCAGTCTCCTTTCCCAAATATGCTCTTCCTTATGGGTTTCTCCAACTCTTTTAACAGAATCCTGTTATGTAGGATTGAAATTATAGGCTCTTATTTGACTTCTACTTCCCCCTACCTCCCCTATGTATCTAAGGGTCTTGTCTATTTGTTTCTGCAATATTTCTCCTCTGCCTTCCTGACCTTTATCACGTGGCCATTGTCCTAGCACAGGTCTCTGCAATCTCTCGCCTAGAGTTTCGCAGGAGCTTCCCAACTGGCCTGACCTTACCACTCCTCCTATTCCAACCTGTCTGTCTGTTAGAAGCAGACCCTGAGATGAGATGAGGATGCATAAGCAAGTAATTTATCAAGAAGTGCTTCTTGCAGAAACTGCTATGGAAGTACAGGAAGCGGGACAGGGAGGGGAAGAATCTAAGCAAAGCTGAGCTTTCACACACAGTCCAGCCTTCGCCTGACCCCGCAGGGAACTCTGGAGTGTACACTGCACCTCAGTTTGTGCCGAGTGGAGGAAAGGGAGCTGGGCTTTCATATCTCTACACTGTTGATCATTGGCTGAGGGCTGCCCCAAGGGATGTCGATTCACCAGCACTTTCAGCACTCTGCTCTTTTTGTCAAAGTTCCTCCTGTAGCCCAAAGACGGTCCTCTGAACAAACTCTCAGGTGTGAGCTGTTAGAAGTGAAGCATATAGAAGCTGGGAAGGGGGGCACAGAGAAATAGCAAAAGGCTTTTAAGGGACCCAGGCACTTGACAGAACATTGACAGCGTCCACTACCCGAATTTTTGCAGTACTGCCAGCGAAACACTGGGATACTACTGCTCAGTCGTTGCTTTGCTCTACTTAGCAATCACTAGTGACTCCCTAAATGCTCTAAGCTCTTTATATCAAAGTCCCAATAATTTAGCACCAAACACTGACCTCTGCTTGCCTGTTTTTCCTTCATAAATCTTACATTTCTGACAGAATGATTTAGTATTTCACACACAGATCAGAGATTTCCAGCCCCTATGCCTTAGCCCACTCCTTCCCCTGTGCCTGGAATGGTCTCTAAACCACATCTGCAAATCTTACACATCCTTCAGAGACCAAGAAGACTTTTCTGACTGCCTCCCAGGAGATGGGGTCTTTCCCTCTTTGGAGCTGCCCCGGAACTGCGTCTGGCCCTCAGTGCATGTCCTGTGTATGGAAGCAGTTGTCTTCTCTCTCCCCTGCACTAATCAGCATCAGCATCACTTTTCTCTTTACATCCTTCCAGCACCATCCACAGTGCCCAGTGCTTGGAACATAAATGATGCTATCCATACTTGCTGAATACATGGTTGAAACTCCTCCATGCATCTTTGTCAATCATGAGGGTGAACTGGAAAGTGAGCCCCCTCCCGCAAGTGAGTCCTTAAAGTCCCAGTTCTTTCAAAGGGGGTTTTAGCCCTTTGGAAGCAGTGAATCTACTGTGTGCCTTTTTCATGTCCTTTCATGTCAGTCTCTGCTGTGGAGGAGAAGGTGGTAAAATGGTGAAGCTAAGGGTGAAAGGAAAAGTTCCAATTCACCATGTCCTGAAACAACCCTTTCTTTCAAGAAGTTCTAGAAATAGCTTGAGAAACCACTTAATATGTGAGCCTATCTAACCCTCAAGAGTATTCTTATGAATATAAATGTGAAGTGTTTCTCTATCAGGAATAGCACTGAAATGGCATTTAAAGACCTGGGCTCTATCTACTACTGGCATAGTGTGAGATATTGAGGGTGTCAGGTAGCCTTTCTGGTGTTTGTTTTCCTCTTGAGTTAGTGGTGTGATTGGATTAGAGCTTTAATATCTCTAATATTTTATGATTTCACTCAGATCTTTCATGTGCCAGCCATTGAGCTGAGTACTAGAGGTATGAAGACGGATGTCATGGGTTCCCCTGACCACAAAATCCTTGAAAAATTGCCTATCCAGGACCCCCTTGAAATCATTAAGCTGCTCTGGAAAGAAACTTGTTCTAGTGTTGAAAGGAAGGAAATTTTGCCCTTTAGTTCTAATCGGACCTTTTATTAGATCTGATGCCTCCTTCCTTTTCTAGTATGACAAGACTTTAATCATAGGACACCCTTAGGAACTTTAAACTTTCAACTTGTCCACACAATTTTTCCCATAAACATATACATAGATATGAGTAGAGAACAAATATCTGTGTCAAACATAGATTCCAGCACTCTGCTAGGCTCACTCAGGAGCCATTTGATGGGATCACACACACTAACCCATCAGCACGTGCAATTCAAACCAGGGCCAGAGTAAAATGAAAATTCCCCACATCATGGACCACTGAGTTGCTCCCGCAAGGATGAAACTGACCTGTTAGCTCACAAATGCGCATGTCCCTATGAACTAAACGAACATAATCATAACCCCATTAACCCACTTGATTCCCCAATCTCTCACTCTTCAGATGCTCTGAAGCCATTAACATACGAGCTTTCGTAATGTACCAAATACTCAAATGCACCAGGCACTGCACAAGTCCCTGCAGGTAGTAAGATACTGACAAAAGGTCTGTGAACTGGAGGAGACTCCACCTAGTACTTCTGAGGTCTTTGAACCAGTTCAGAATTACGTGCAAAGTCTGGTCACTTGACCTGCATATTTGCCTTAAGGCCGTGTTTGTGGTTTGCTTCACCTTGTCTATAAAACTCTCCGGCTTATAACATAGAAAGGTGAAAGTCCCTTCCCTTTTATCGTTGCCTTGACTGTGTTTCTTCCCTGGGCCAGTTACCAGTACATCAGAGGCCACCGGATTCCCAAGGAGTGAGCAAGTTATTGCCATACATTTGTGCAGAATTATTCTGTTCTGATTCCAAGGCCTCTGGCCAGATATTGACAATTCAGTGCGGAAAGGAGCACTGTTTAAAAGATTCCTTTGTCAAGGGTTAAGAAGAGCCTAGGCTTCAGATGGGAAATCTCCCCACTGAGAAAGTTTCCCCTCTCCCCATCACCTCTTCGTATAAAGCACAACCCTGGAGCTTGGAAGCTATAGACTAACCTGGAAGGAACAGGCTCCGGGATGAGCAAGTCCTTGGAATATAGTCCACCTTGCTCAGCTGGAGACCAGGTCCAATGTCCCTGTTACTTGGAGGGCTTACTATTGGTGAGCGTGACAGGGCTCAAGATTGCAATTCTACTGGAAATCACTACAAAGTGATGCGAGGAACACGGGTTTGATCCTTGGTCAGGGAAGATCCCACACGTTGCGCCACAACTACTGAGCCTGTGCTCTAGAGCCTGCAAGCCACAACTAATGAAGCCTGCGTGCCTACAGCCTGTGCTCTGCAATAAGAGAAGCCACCGCAATGAGAAGTCCATGCACCGCAATGAAGAGTAGCCCCCACTCACCACAACTAGAGAAAGTCCGTGCGCAGCAACGAAGACCCAACACAGTCAAAAATAAATAAAATAAATTTAGTAAAAAAGTAAAAAAAAAAAAGTGTCTTCATAAAGCAGTTGACAATGAATATCAATGAGTAATGTGTCTTTTTCCTGTACATTCAACTCTGACAAGAGCACCATCCTGGGGAATGATACCAGGGACCATGTTGAGGCGGGAGAGATTTTTACAAGAATGTCCAGAGGCCGTTCAGCTAGGGGAAGATTTCAATTGTAATCACGAGTCAGAAACATCCGGTCTGTTGGGTAAAGGAAAGAAGATAAAGCGGGGAAGAGATAGCATGGGAAGTAACAGGAGTATTTGGTTGGAAAAGCAATGAAGAAAGTCATTGCAGGTGCACAGTTCAGAACTGGTGCTGCAAAGAGTGACAGGTGTCCAAATCCCATTTTTAAGGTTGCCTCATGATCTCCTCACAGGCCAGATTTACTCTATCTGTTTCTTCTCTCACATAGTTCTTCCTTCTAAAATGGCCTCACCAGACCCCTCTTTTTTTTTTTTTTAACTTCTTTATTGGCGTATAATTGCTTTACAATGGTGTGTTAGTTTCTGCTTTATAACAAAGTGGATCAGCTATACATATACATATGTTCCCGTATCAGACCCCTCTTCTACATGTGTGCATTTTGCTGAAAGTTCAAGGCCCAGGTCAAGTTCTGTCTCCTCTGTGAGTCTTGCTTTATGTTTTCATTGCTCTCAGATCTCATCGCTCTGTTAACTCTTTAAACACCACATGGTGGAAACGGCAGAGCAGATGCAATCCTCTTTCCTAACAGCCTGCATCTCTCTGCTTAGAAGTTTACCTCAGCCTATGCTGCTGACAAAGAAAATGCTTTGTGCACAAATTATCTCTTATGGATAGTACTTGTCTCTTTCAATTAAATACCTTTGAGGGAAGCAGCAGTGCTGTATAATTTCTTTTAGCTCCAAATGTATAGCACAGCACTAGGTTTTCACAGTAGCCAACATTTATTGAATATTTGCCATGTGCTTGACACTGTTCCCAGCTCTTTGCATGTGTTAACTCATTTAATCCCCACAACGACCCAGTAAGGCAGCTACTAGGAGTATTTTCATTTCACAGATGAGGAAACTGAGGCTTAGAGAAATTCAGTTAATCACCCAAGACCACACAGCTAGGAAATAAGAGAGGCAGGGCTCAAATGTAGGCTGTCCATACCATTGACCACTTATTGTAAATGGCCTGTGCTAGGTAATCTATAGATGCTTAATACTTGTTAACAGATCTATTGACTTCATCTGAAAGGGAATAAAAATTAATTCTAAAATAAAGCACCCTTTGTACAAAAAAGGGGCTCGTGATTAACAGCATTACTAATTTCCTGTTACTTGGATTTGATCTGAAAATTGAACAGAAACATTTCATCCTTCTCAGGCTGCCCTTGGGCTTTCAGAAAAACTACAGGAAGCACAGAGTCTGATCAGGGCTTTCAACTGGGTTCCTCCTCATCTGAAGGTGAAGTGGAAACTGGGCAAGAGTCCAAATGCTTTACCAAACCAGCTAATGCTACTGGCAGCTCCCTAGAAACCATTTAGGGGCTCACAAAGCCCACAGCACACAGGGAAACCTGGGCTGCTCATTAAAAGAGGAAACAGGAAACAAGCATCAAAGAACAAGTGCTCTGGATGATGTGTTCATATTACATATATGAATCATCTCTGAATAGGTGGGACAAAGGCTATTCTTTTCTTCCAGGCTTGTTATGTCCATGCTGCATCCAAAGTGGTAACGTGGTGTTTGTTAAGCCCTTTGAAAAGCTCTCCAGGTCTTCCCAGCAATGCAACCCAGCAGCAGAGCTGATGGGGAGTATAATGAGCGATCCCTTGTGCAGCACAAGGATGATTTTCCCCTATCATCTATTTGGATGTTTATAAATGAGTAATGAGGTCAATTTGGGACAGGCAGGTTTTGTGCCACCATTTGGACAGATGTTCAGAGCTCTGGAAAGCACAGCTGCCTGGTCCAAGTGGTGCCTCTTGCCAAAAGTACTAAGTGTTCAAAGGAGAATGTGTCACCAGGGACTGTTCAGAGGAGCCCACTGATCATCAGGGAATCAGCTTATATCGATCCATTCCATCCACATTTACACTTGTAGAACCTGCGGCTCTCACTAAGAGCAAACGCACAAAATTAAAAGACATTTTTACAATTGGCAAATAAATATTTGATCAACATAGTTGTCAGTCTTTGTTCATATCCAAAAAGATTACATTTGTATTCTCTTAAATTGGCAAACTTGAGCTTTGAACCTGTCACAACTGAGGTGTCTGAGCTCTGTTCTAAATGATGATATGGCTTTGTCCCTTTGATAACAGGCACCAAGCTGCAACATGGAATAGAAAGGTTTTGTTTTTAGAGTGTGTGTAGCTCACATGACATTGGGCCTGAAATGGCTGAATGTAAAGCTCCTGAGCTGCTTATATTGGAGATATTTAATGCAGCCACATAAGATACGCCATGGCGTTAAAGTTTCTATCCAAAGGGTAACAGCCATTGTTAGCTTAGATCATATCTCAGTTTTTGGCTATTACAAACCATGCTAGGATGTACATTTTTCTGCATGGCTCTTGGTATACATTTCTCTAGGGTACATAGTAAAAGTGGAAAAGCTGGAATATATGTAAGGCACACACATTTTCAACTTTTCTAGATATTTTCAAATCACCCACTAAAGAGGCAGTATTGATTTGCATCATTACCAGCAGTTCTTGAGAGCCTCCATTTCCCCACATTTTGCTAACATTTAATGTCGTCAGGCTTTTTAATGTTTGCCAATCTGGTTGGTATGAACTGGCCTCTGATTGTCTTGTTTTGCATTTCCTCGGATTGTTAGTAGGGATAAGTGTTGCTACATTTGCTTATTTTTCATTTGAGGTGCCTCTTTTCTGGACTGTTATCTATTTTTTGCCCTTTACCCCATCGGTTTGCTTGTCTTTTTATTTCTAGAGTTCTTTATTGGTTTTGAATATCAATCCTTTGTAAGTTATGTGCATTGCAAATACTTTCCCCCAACCTGGGCTATGTTTTCTTCATTTTTCTGTGTCTATTGTTGAACAGAATTTTAAAATTTTTATATAATCACATTTTGTGTCTTGTTTATAGAATCCTTCCTTACCCCAAATCATAATATGTTCTTCTACATTTTCATAAAGAATACTTTATGACACTTTTTCCACACAATTCTTTAATCCACCTATGTGTATGGTATAAGATAGGGTTTCAAATTTCCAATTTTATCTTTTTCCATATAGATAGCCAATTGTCCCCACATCCTATCAGAGTTTTTTTTTTTCCTTTTTTTTCTTTTTTCTTCTTCTTCTTCTTCTTTTTTTTTTTTGGTCACGCCTCATGGCCGTGTGACCTTAGTTCCCCAACCAGGGATTGAACTTGGGCCCTTGGCAGTGAAAGCTTGGAGTCCTAACCACTGGACCACCAGGGAATTCCCGCTTATTGTTTTAACAGTCCATTTCTATCCCCTGATTTGCAATGCCATCTCTGTTATATATCAATTTTCACTTCTGATGGCTTTGTTTCTATTTGCTTTATTCGTCTATTTTTCTGTCTTTATGTCTATAATGTACTATCTCATTTAGTATAGTGTTATAAGGCATCTTGGCATCTGATAGGGCAGGCACCACCACCAACCCCAATCTTGTTCTTTTTTCCAAAATTGTATTGGCTACTTTACACATTTTTCTTTTCCTCATGAACTTAAAGGATCAACTTGCCAAGTTCTAAAAACTTCCTTGGAATTTTAACTGACATTCTTTGTATTTATAGATTAAATTGGGTGAGAGCTGACATATATGTGATATTGAGTTTCCCAGTTGATGGACATGATACCATTTCTATCACATCAGAAAGTCTTTTATGTGATTCAATAAAGCTTTGAAATTTTCTCCAGAGCTATAATACACATATTTGTTGATTTCATACTAATTATCTCAGAGATTTGTTGCTATCGTGAATGAAAATTTTATTTCCAGTTCATTATGAGAGTTTATTTTTGGTATATATAAAAATATTGACTTTTTTTTTTTTTCTGGTACGCGGGCCTCTCACTGTTGTGGCCTCTCCCATTGCGGAGCACAGGCTCCGGACGTGCAGGCTCAGCGGCCATGGCTCACGGGCCCAGCCGCTCCGCGGCATGTGGGATCTTCCCAGACCAGGGCACGAACCCATGTCCCCTGCATTGGCAGGCGGACTCTCAACCACTGTGCCACCAGGGAAGCCCCTAAAAATATTGACTTTTGAATAGTAAAATAATATCCAGATATCTTGCTGAGTTTTCTTATTAATTTCTTATTAATTATGGAAGTTTTGGGTAAATTTTGGTGGACTTCCTATAAAAAAAATCACTATAAATAAAGACATTTCTCTTTTCTAATACTTATGACTTTTTTTTTTCTTTTCTTAAAGCAATGGCTAGAATCTTAGAAGTGGTGACAGTGACTATTCTTGTTATGTTTCTCAATTTAATGGAACTGCTTCTAAAGTTTTCATTTAATATAATGTATGATGTAGCTTTTAGATAGCTATTATCATATGAAAGAAATTGTCTTTATAATTTAGTTTGCTTAGAGTCTATTTCCTGAATAAAGATTACATTTTATCAAATGATTTTCCTAAATCTATTTAAATGGTCTCATGTTTTCCCCTTTCATTTGTTAACTCAGTGTGTTATATTGATTAATTTTTAAATGCTTTTTTGTTCTTTGATTTCTGGGATTAAATATATTTGGATTTGGCATATTATTTTTAAATGTTGCTAAATTATATGTGTTAATATTTTATATGAGGTTTCTGTATCTATGATTGTAACAGATTGGTCTATAAATTCATTTTCATATATATCAAGGCTATTATAACCTTATAAAATGAGTTGTAAAGCCTTCCCTCATTTTTTTTCTTACAGTTTGTTATAAATGCACACACTTTAAAGAGTAAAATGGTTTCTCTAAGGTTTGCTACCAAAAAAAAGAAGCTTCCCTTCCCCCAGCACCTCTCCCTACACTTACCATTTTTCTCTCCCCAGGGGCAAAAACTTTTAGCTGATCATTTTGACATTTACCTCAAGATTTCTGGAAAATATGCTTGCATTGCTACCTCATGATTTTTCAGTTTTAGTAAGAAGTATTTATTTCTCACTATAAGGGCTGAGAATTTGTCTTTCTTTCCTTCCTCTGCTCCTACACACAATGTACTCTTCCCATCTCTCCACCTATTAATGGAGTCATATGGTAATTTTGGTTAAATATGACTACATTAGTGTTATAAAGACTATGTAAGTGCTATTCAAAACTGAGACAGCTTTTCCTTTCCCGCATCTTGTTGGTTTTGCTTAAATAATGATGATATTTTTACTTGTTTCTTTGCTTAGCTTCTATGTTTTAGCACTAATTCAAATCCCAAACTAAACTGCTCACCAATCGTCTATATCTCTTTTCAGGACATTCAGATGCAGTATTCTATCAGCTTTATCTTCTGAATAAGTCCCTATGGGAGACTTCTGACCTGCTCCAAAGTAGACTGACTGCTCTCTACACCGAGTGGACCATTGTCATCCATGGATCTTCCTTCACCTGCGGATTCTTCCCTCTTGGTGGATCTACTGTCTCCTGTATCCCATGTTTTCTATTGTCTTGGGGTGAGTAAATATTTTGATATGTTACATCACTGAAAATGTCTATTATACTCTTCCTTGAATGATAATTTGGCTTATTATGAAATTCTAGACTGGAAACAATAGTCCTTTAGAATTTCGAAAGAAGGTATTGCTCAATTGCCTAACACTTTCCAATGTTAATTCTGAGAACTCTTAAGTCGTTCTGATTCCTCATAGCTCTTCCTATGTGACCTGTTTTCTTCCTCCTGGAACTTTACATGTTTTTCTCTTCAAGCTGAGTGTTCTAGAATTTCAGAATGATTTTCTTTGTATGGGTCTATTGCTATCTACTTTTCTGGGCACTTAGCTTTTCTTGAATGGGAAACTTGGGTTCTTTATCTCTGGGAAATTTTCTTGTATTCTATTGATTGTTTCTTTCCATGCGTTTTTACTGTTCTTCTTTTCTAGAACTTTTAGATGTTGAACTTCTTGAACTGACTGTCTAATTTTCTTACTTTTTCTCTCCTCTTTGTTTTTTCCTAACTTTCAAGGAATTTTCCTTCCTTGATTCTTTTTATAGTACACTGTTCTTTTTTTTTTTTTAAATTAATTTATTTATTTTTGGCTGCTTTGGGTCTTCATCACTGCCTGCAGGCTTTCTCTAGTCGCAGCGAGCGGGGGCTACTCTTCGTTGTGGTGCACGGGCTTCCCATTGTGGTGGCTTCTCTTGTTATGGAGTACAGGCTCTAGGAGTGTGGGCTTCCATCGTTGCAGCACACAGGCTCAGTAGTTGTGACTCGCAGGCTCTAGAGTGCAGGCTCAGTAGTTGTGGCGCACGAGCTTAGTTGCTCCGCGGCATGTGGGATCCTAGCTCCCTGACCAGGGATCAAACCTGTGTCCCCTGCATTGGCAGGCGGATTCTTAACCACTGTGCCACCAGGGAAGTCCTGGTACACTGTTCTTATTTCATGGTTGAAGTATTTTCTAATCTGTCTCTTAGGACACTGATGGTAATATTTTACAAGTTTCTTCCCATTTCATCTCTGTTTCCTTCAAGTTGCTTATTTCTGTTTACTTTGGTCTTCAATTTCCACTTTAGAGGCTTTCCTTAGATGGCTTACATCTTTGTTTCACTGTGCTTTTTTGTTTCAATGTTCGTTCTTAGGCAGTTCAGATTCCCAAGAACTGACCCTTTCTGAGGTCTGTCCGGATTGTACCTGTCTGGCTTCCCTGCCATTATTTTGCCAAAAGACTGTGGCAGCAATCTCACTACTGGGCATATACCCTGAGAAAATCATAATTCAAAAAGAGTTCAAGAACCACAATGTTCATTGCAGCTCTATTTACAATAGCCAGGACATGCAAGCAACCTAAGTGTCCACTGACAGATGAAAGGATAAAGAAGATGTGGCAATATATACAATGGAATATTACTCAGCCATAAAAAGGAATGAAATTGAGTTATTTGTAGTGAGGTGGATGGACCTAGAGTCTGTCATACAGAGTGAAGTCAGTCAGAAAGAGAAAAACAAATACCACATGCTAACACATATATATGGAATCTAGAAAAACGGTACTGATGAACCTAGTGGCAGGGCAGGAATAAAGATGCAGACGTAGAGAACAGACTTGAGGACACAGGGTGGGAAGGGGAGGCTGGGACGAAGTGAGAGAGTGGCATTGACATATATACACTACCAAATGTAAATAGATAGCTAGTGGGAAGCTGCTGCATAGCACAGGGAGATCAGCTGGGTGCTTTGTATCGACCTAGAGGGGTGGGACAGGGAGGGTAGGAGGGAGGCTCACGAGGGAGGGGATATGGGGATATATGTATACATATAGCTGATTCACTTTGTTGTACAGCAGAAACTAACACAACATTGTAAAGCAATTATATGCCAATAACGATGTAAAAAAAAAAAAAAAGACTGGGGCAGGGGTGGGAGAACTGGCGCTCTTGCCATTTAATATGTCTATGTTTTGCTAATTGCCGCAATTTCACTCCAGTACTCCCATCCTCAACTGTGCCGACTTCCCCCAAACCAGAGACTCTGTTTTATCCTCTTTAGCCTTTTATTGGGGGTAAAGGAAGGGCATTTCCTGGGCTGTTAGGAGAAGTGAAGGGGATCTGGAGATCTAAATGCTCCCTAGACTTCCAACCCAGCATCCTTAATTTAAATCTCTCCATATACCCAACCCATACCCCAACCCTGTGCCTCCTGAGGTAACTGATTGGATCAACTCCTGAGTCTTTTGCAGATTCTGTGAAATAAAATGGAATCTTGCCAATTTCCTCTGTGAGTTTAGAATTAGTTTTCCCAGGTCTGCTAAGTTCTTTATGCCTTGCCCAAATGTTTTCCAGCCTCCAGAATTCTATTGCTCTCTGATTATCCAATTCCAGTTACTTCTGATATCAATTCCATTTTCCGTTGACCATTATTTTCTTAGATAGCTCTATAGACTTTATTTTACTATTTTTCGGGCAGTAATAGGTTTCCTCAGAGTTATTTTCAAATTATTTTGTATGTAACATGATAGTTATTTCTTCCAACTTGATTATAAGCCTCTTAAAGTCTTCTCTTTTTTTTTTCTTTGATTATTTCCCCAGAGTGTCTAATATACTTCACATATCTAGGACTTGATGCCTGCAGGTAACTATTAAGTTATTTCTAAGCGACACATTCAATGTATCATCACAAGCCATTCTCAATGTATAACACGGTATTTGTGTAGCGCTGCATCAGCCTTTTTTCTGATCACTAATATTATAACCTTCAGACAACTTGAGGTTTATTAAATGATAACAACCATGATGATGATAGGAGAAAAGAGAAAGATAGCAATAGATAGATAGACAGACAGATAAATAGATAGATAGGGAACATTAAAGTTGTCTCAATTTTCTAAATGGGTGTTTCCCTAAATGTCCTGCGTAGCTCCAATGCTGTGATATATACGAATAGATGTTCATGAACAAAGGATTCTTGGTCAGATTAATGTGACAAATAGTGGATTAGGCAAATTTAAATAGGTTTCTTTAATATAGTATTTCTCAGAGCCGTTAATACGCTTTTATGCATGGTACAGCATTTTCCAAACGAGCTGTCCCTAAAATTCTTCTTTTGTTTATGGGATACATTTTCATGTCTCTTAGGGCTTACTTTATATGTAATGAACTTTACAACAGAGTGTTTTCAGGTTCGTTCAGGATTTTTTGTTTTTAAAATATAGTCAGTCCCCAACTCAGGACAATTATGTGAAATATTAAATAGAATATTTCTTAAACAGCAAAAGAGGAAGAAGCAAGGCCCAGCTCCTGTCTTACACCAACATTCTTTCTGATTAAGGGCAGGACTCTCAAAAAAATCACAGAGCACTAAATAATGATTATGTAGTTCTCACTGTTGGATCCAGGGTGAAATGCAGTGAAAATGGTGCCAGGGAGGGTTCAGTGAGTCAGGCTGTCATGGGGAGGGTCTCAAAGAATGCCAGGTCCAAGAGGAGAGTGTCTGGAGAAGGGGCAGACTGGAATCAGAGGCTTCTTCCCCAAGAGGCTCATCTCAACACTGATGAGAAATGAGATGCAGAAGCCGAGAAGACCTGAGGTGTGAGAAGCTAGGAAGCAAGGCTGGACAGGATGAAACAGTTCAGGATATGGACTGTAATTCATATAAGAAACTCTCAGGGATTAATTATTATTGGGTTCTCGGTAGGAAACCTTGGGTTGACAGGTTTAAAGGAATAGAACTGAATCCAGTAATTATTAACATAACTTAAAACAAATCTGAAATAGTTCTATTACCATAGGATAGAAGAGGAACTCAGATCCTGAAAGGCTGAATGATTTGCCAGAGGTACACAACATGTGAGTTGCAGAGCTGCTGAGAGAATACAGCTCCTGGACTCGTAGTTTAACATTCTGGCTACCCTACCACCTTACTTTTCATCCTTGCTTCTTTGGCATCTACGGGGTAATAGCACTCAGATTTACTAAGATCCTCATCCAGAGAGCCACTGTCTATCTCCTGTCAAGCTGCAAAGGGGTTACAGTCAAGGCCCAGAATCTTCTACCTGAAGTTTATGGTGATACAGACATGCTCCTTGGGATTCAGATACATGATAGTCATCAATAGAAGAGCAGCTTATTTGGGAAGTCTAACGTCACTTATACACGATAGAGACTAGTTTAGTATGCAGCACACAAACAAACACATTCTTCCTGTGTTAACTGCTGCTCAGAGCAGGGCAGCCAGATCACGCGAGGCCATGGTGCCCTGCTGGAAAGCTGAAGTGCAGGGAGGCTGATGTAATGAGGCCTGGGGCGACCATCCCTGGTGCTGCACATGGCTGGGCGATTCTGCTTTCATAACTCTGGTAGCTGGACAATATTAGCTCCAGAGGGCTGACCTCCCCATCCTGAGTGCCCCCTATCACTTAGTCGCCTGGGGCTCGGAATCTTGGTTAACATACAGGCCTTTGGGACATGGGTCCCTTGCACTCCCGAAGACCAATGAAGACCTGATCTTCTCTGGGTGTCTCAGTTACCTCCAAACACATCACCCTGGAAGGCCATTCTGCTTCATGCTGTTGGTGCTTCCTGCCCAGAATGCTTCTGTTCTTTCAATCTGATCCCCAGACTCTATTCCCTTCACTCCATTAGGACCCCACTCTATCTCCATACTTCTGGTCAGCATCCTCTACCGTTTAATCATTACTTTGACCAAGCTGACTTGAAAGAAAGTTTACTGATCACTTTTGGCAAAGCACCTTGAAACATTTCTGCTGTTTTCAAGGGAGTGCGAGGGAGCAGCAGGCTGGCTTCACACGTCCAACTGTGGCAGCTAATTAGAAAGAACTGCCTTCTCCCTCTGATTACTTGTTCTGTAGTTTCACACCATTCTCATCCCACCCCCACCTCCCTTCTAAACAACATGTAAAAGCAGTATAGCAACCCAAACTCTGAAGAATTTTCAGAAAAAGTGCAAAGTGAACACCCCTAGCTTTTCTCTTTCAAAATTTTCCGTCTCTCTTAATCCCTGTATCTCATATTTTATATAAGAATATTCATAGTGTAAGAACAGTTCCACATTCTTTTTAACATTCTATTTTAGAATCTTTCTTCATATACGCTTTTTCTCAGTGTTGATGGCCACCTGATATTCTATGAAGTGAATGGCCCAATCACATTATTTCTAGAGGAAAGAATCAATTTATTTTATGGGTGTCGTTCCACTAACTATCCTTGTGCTAGATGCCCATAACTGAGGCAGACACTATAGTATATTATTATCCTCAAGCTGGATTTTCAAAATGAGGATATGAAAAGGAAAACAAGTTAGATAAGAGGACAAGCATCAGAGATCAGGGATCACAGGTCAGAACCTGGGAACTAAGATTTCAGGGCTGGGTCTATGGAGTCACAGGTTAGGGTTAACTAGAGGCAGGAAGTCAGTAAGACACAAGACCTGGAGGGTCTAAACAGAGGGGCCTGGAGTGCCCCAGGGATTTGGCCAGGGCAATATCCTTCCTTACGGGGTGTTTGCTGTCTGTTCTCCCACTGACCCTTCTTGCTGTGTTTGGGTGCTCCTGAGGTCACTGGGGATGGGGGAGTTTAACAGGCGCTACTTGTAGCTGACGCAACTTTGTGCATACTTGCTCTGCCCTGACTAAACCAAGGATCAGAGGACTGGAATGACAAAGATGTGCCTGGACTAACAAGTTCATGTCCTGCCCATGATGGCTCCCAGAGGACCTACCCCACTCATGGTCACTACTGAAAGAGGCAGATGAGGCAGCCATGATCAGACTGGACCAGGGTAGACACTCAACTAGAAGGCAATCAATGCCTGACCAGTAAAAACAAACTGGACCAATCTGATTTCTCTTTAAGGAATTTTGCCATGTGGAGCCTGAAAGGTTGTTGCCAGTTAGTAAGGCCTAAGTGTAAAAGAATATCCCTGGAGTAGAGGACCTGTCAGCCATGATGTAGGATGTTGGATGAAGTTATGAGGAAATCACAACTAAACACAGCAGAAATAAAAGCAGAGCAGGAGTCCTCGTGAAAGTGTAGTTGACAGACAGGAAGAGCTGTTCCCCAAAGAAAGCCCAGTCTGTGACTTTGCTACTACCCACCGCTTCAACTTTTCCTGGGTGAGCATACACATGTATCTTTTCATTTCTTCTCTTCTTTTACCCTCCCAGAGGCACCAACCGAATCTGTTCCTTCCAACTAAAAGACTGCTGAATCAAAGATCCTAACAATAAAGTCTCGATAAAGAAGAAATTCCTCAGAGATACCCATATGAGGTTGTCTTGAAGTCACATCTCCAACATGTAGGAAATTTGCAAGAAAAACCAGAAAAGCTTGCTGCCTACCTTTACAGGCAGACAATTAAACCAATTAAAGAGGGAGGTACAGTATGCCTTTTGCCTTCAAGGTCAGGCCTTGACTCACCAGAACCTTGGCAAAGTCGTGCAGTCGGGAGGGAGTAAGAAATCATCCCCACTGATGACAGACTTCTGAGCTGACGGTTAGTAAATCAAGGTCCTGATGTGAAATGTTGATTCTTTTGAGCCCAGGAAGATGCAGGTGACATATTACCAAGTTAATCATGTAGAGTGGACGCCAGGAAGCCACTGGTCACTGTCCTTAAGGAAAAGGACCATTCAATGTAAGATGAATCCTCACTGCAATGAGCAGAACCATAAAATCGATTTAGAGCCCCAAGGCCAGTGGGATAGTAGGGAGTTATAATTAAGGAGACACCATTTGTATTTACAAAAGTGTTTAAACAAGACAGTCTTTATTTTGGTTTATGGACTGTGTATCCTGGGTGTGCATTAAAGAGGAGGGCACCTTACCTTAGGATTGGTACTATCTGACTGGTATTAATTAAATCTCAATTATAATGGTGGGGTCAATGTATCCACAATCATCATCATGTAGATAGAAAGAGCACAGGGTTGAAAAAGCTGTGTCCAAACACCAAGTCTGTGAATGTCAGCTGTGAGCCAATCAATTCCCCTTTCTTCGCCTATCAAATGGGACTAATAATTCCTATTCTTTAGGGTGGCCTACTCCTTCCCAGTTGGTTTCCCCTTAGGGTAGAACCAAGCAAGAAGGTCCCGGCTAAGCTTTGCTTGGAGAGAAGCCCCAAGGGCAGATACCCATAGTCTGGAGAGCCCTATACCCTCAGAGACAGTGCCTGCAGTGACTCTGGCACAGGTCCATAGATAGCCACCTTCTAGGTCCTGTGGTCTAGAGACATCCCACAACACCCAGTGTCCTTTAGGCAAAGACTGCAGCCAGTTGTCATAAGGCATTGTTTAGCAACTGTCATACTTTTAAATGTCTTCGTGGGTCATCTTAACGTACACAATTTCATCCCATCCTCACAGTAACCTTCCAAGGGGCATGTGCGTGATTATTTCTACATAACAGATGAAGAAACGAGTTCTGAAAGGTGAAGCCAATTGTCTGAGGTCGCACAGCACACCAGCGGTAGAGCTAGGATCTGAACCGCTCATCAGATCACAGCATGCACATGCTTCCCATAATCCCATCGAAATTCTGCCAAGTGGGCTGGCAGCATGGCACTTCTCCATCAGCAGGGTGCCCAGAGTGCTATCCTCACAGTTTGTCCTAGTTCAGTGCTTCTCAAACATTAAAGTGCATACAAGCCACCTGGGGTTCTTATTCAATTGCAGACACGGATTCAGTAGGTCTGGAGGAGGCCTGACGGACAAGTGCCCAGGTGGGGCCAATGCCGCTGGCTTGCTGAGCGCGCTCTGGGTGGCAAAGTCCTAGCTGATGATCAATGCTTCCAAATGATTCACAGGATCCTGAACAGGCCCTCTTTTCAAAGCTCAGTACCTTCCCTTCTCTCACGAAGTGGTTAGCGGCCAGATCTGTGAAGCAGTCTCAAGTAGTTCTTAATGAAATTAAAACCAGACTGACATCCCTAATACTCTCCAGCTGTTATCCAGTACGTGCCATTAGGGTAACTGTGTGGGAGAAAGGAGGGTGGAAACTAACGCAATAATCTAACCAGGGTCTCTTTAAAGCTACAGGCAATGCTTGATTAGTAAGGTAAGGAAATTTAAGGTGAGACCATAGAGTGTAGAGAGCAATAACAGCACCAGCGCCAGGAATAATAGTAGCTGCAGCAGAATCATTACTTGAATACCTTTGATATTTTAAATTGCGTATGTGTTTTATGGGTAATTCTTACAGTAATTCAGCAAGACAGAGATTATGATGAATTTTCAGTTATTCGTGTTCTACTTTCATCCCTAAAGTAATCTGAAGCAATGTCCGAGAATATCTAACACAGGACAAGACAGCAAAAGTTTAAATGTGGGGGCAAGAAGAAAAACCTGGGTGCAAAGTAGAGCCAGGAATGAGGCTCTCAATGAGCACATGAGGAATGCATGCCTGCTAGGGGTGAGCCATTCTTGGTTCTCAACTTTCCAGAAGCCAACAAGAAAAGGGGAATCTGATCATTGAACAATTCACAATGATTATGTAATTTAAAAAAATAAACAATTCTCAAAGAAAGCAAGCCTTTCTTCACACACAGATCATGTGAGGGTATCTATTGTGGCCCTTCCTACAGGGAATATGGTGTGCCGCAGTGAACGACTTTCTCAACAGTTACTCACAATAGACCCTAGGATGGCTTTCATGGGGTTATGTTTACAGTGACCCCCAGTGGAGGCTAATGCATCAAAACCAAGCATAATTCAGAAATGTAGTCCTTCTGGGACAAATGGGATATGGTATAGTACCTAGCTTTTGGCTGCTCTGGTTTAATTCAGAACTACATCTGGACAACTTGGAGAAGTGGACGTATCCTTCAAGGAATCTTTCTCTCTATTGTCATCCCTCAGTGCCATTTTCCTAAGCTCAGCTTGGAAGATGCTAAGTAACAGTGAGTCAGAGAGTATTCAAACAGCAGGGGGCTTTGGTTGAGTGGAGACCCAAATGAGTTAACTGAAAACTGGGCACAGCTGCTTAACAAGAACACAACCTGAACAAAAGCCATCTCAACCCTGCTCTGAGGTGAGTAAATTTTAGGGAAAATTCTGAGCAGGAACAGGATTCCTCTCCAAAGGTGCTCTTCTGAATCCACATAGTTGAATGACTGTGGTCTTAAGTAATACTTCACATAACAAGGATGAAATAGTTAGCATGAAAAACTTTTGAGGCCACTGGAACTGATCTTCACTGGGCTAAAAGAAAATCTCAATAAAACATCTGTAGAATACTTATATTGGGGCAATGTTATTTCTTGTAGAAAAATTATTTGTGAAACATATTTGTCTATCCATCCATTCATTCATCCCTCAATTTTTTTACTTAGCCAATGCATTTTCAGGGGCACCTGTCACGTACTAGGCATACTCTTGGGAACAAAATTCAGGATCACTCATAGCAGCATTATTTACAACTGCCAAGATGTGGAAACAACCTAAGTTGTATATACACAATGGAATACTACCTAGCTATAAAAAAAAAAAAGCAATTCTGCCATTTGCAGCAACATGGATGGACTTGGAGGGCATAATGCTAAGTGAAATAGATCAGAGAAAGACAAATACAGTATGACATCACTTATATGTGGAATCTAAAAAATACAACAACCCAGTGAATATAACAAAAAAGAAGCAGACTCACAGATAAAGAGAACAAACTACTGGGTACCAGTGGTGGGGAGGGGTGACATAGGTGTGGGGGAGGAGGAGGTATAAACTATTGGGTCAGATAGGCTCAAGGATGTATTATTCTACAACACGAGGAATAAAACCAATATTTTGTAATAATTGTAAATGGAAAGTAACCTTTGAAACTGTATAAAAAAATTTTTTTTAATTAAGAAAAAACCAACACAGGATCACTGCCCAAATAGAGGTGGAAAACCCCACAATCACGTAACCACTTAATCACACAAAAAGTCATCATAGCCAAGATATTGATATTCTCCAGTTTTTCAACCTTTCAATATAAATTTAATGTCTTCCATCTGTCGGGCACTAGACAGGGGATATGATGATAAATGACATGAATAAATACATAATTATAAAAGTTGCTAGCTAAGTGCTAGGAGAAAACTAACAGACTGTGTCTATGAAAATAAGGGTAGTGGGCTTGAGACTGTACGCAAGAAGGTGGTCAGGGAGGGTGTTTCCAAGGAGTTGGTGTTCAAATGAAACCTGCAGAATGTGAAGCTCTAAATGTGGGTGGATCTGGGGAAGAGCATCCTGGGTGCAAAACCCCTGAAGCTGGAGAAAGTATGCTAGTTAGAGGAACAGGGAAAAAGTAACTAAATGGTCACATCTTATGGGATTAGTATTTACCACGCAGTTTTTCCTGGAAATGTCAACCAAAATCATTGATTTCAGAGTAATTGATCCATAGCCCTTCCTCTTCATGGTAAGTATTCAGCAAGGCCAGTTGGACACTCCTCGTTTGACATAATAAAACCCTATCACTTATGTGTAAGATGATGCATGATGTTCTCTTTTCTATGCCGGGACGCATACATTCTGCTCATTCAAAATCAGGTCTCTAAGAAACTTGTTAAAAACCAGGGATATTTCTCAAGGTCAGGCAGATTATGTGCTTCCCTGAAGCCTTACAGCCCATTAAGTGGCAGCCCCAGGATTTAAAACACCAGTTTTCTGATAGCCTAGGCCTTGGCTTCTACAGTACATAGGGTATTCTTGCTAGAAGAGACCTGGGAATCAACTTTAGGTCAACGCTCATTTAAATAAATTCTTTCCCTCGGGACTCTGAAGAAGGATGGCAGGAACTCAGAAGTCGGCACTTTTAGCTCTGCCATGGACACCAGCCTGAAGGAAAGCCCCACAGCTTCTCTCCACAAGCATGCAACCCTATTCTTCCAATGACCATCCCAGCAAAAATGATTACATGGTGTCATGATATTCAGACGCCTACTTTCCCTCGAGACTGCAAAGCCCCCAGGGGCAAAAAGCTATCCTGCCTACTGATCCCCCCCATCTTTTCTTTAGCCCATTCCCTCTGGCCATCAGTCTAGATTCTAGCATTCCCTCACTATTACCTTTCCTTGAAAAAAACCTCTGCTCTTCACTCCCTCCATCTTATTCGTCAGACAAGACAGTAGCACTGGGTAAACTCCACCTTCTCCTTCTCTGAACTTGTACCTGAATGTGGATAGAAAAATGCAATGGAGCTATATGATCACTTTAAATTCACGAGCTCCAGCTTCAAATGGACACTCAGAACTGCCCAGCAAGTCTTGTATTTTTCTCTTGTTGACTTACTTCCCTATTCCCTGAGAAGACGACTTTTAACTTCTTTTTCTCTTCTGAAACCTCCTACATTCCTTCCTCTACTCTCAGATGATGACTTCTCATTTCATGGATAAAACTGAAAAATCATCTTTACTCCACCAAACCTGCAATCTTCACTGGGGCCCATTTTCTCCTTCTTTGCTCTGGTAAAAATGGAAAAAGTGCCCTTCAGCCTATCAAAGTCCAATCCTTTCTATATGCACCGTGGCTCTCATTCCCTCAAACACTGTCCTACTTTGGTTGTTCTCTCTACATTTTCAGTCCCTCTCTCTCTTACTGGGTCAGGCCCACCAATAAACAAACATGCTCTATTTAATCTCCTGCATCTATTGAAAACAAAACAAAAAGTCTCTGCTGACCCCACATCTCTTTCCATATACCACTATTTCTTGAGTTCACAGACTAAGACAAATAGAGTTGTCTATACGTTGGCTTCACACTAATTTATCCCACTTCATTCTGGCTTTTGCCCCCTTCCAACTTGCCAATGATTTCCCCGGGGAAATGCGCATGCCAAAGTTTCTGAAGACCTCCAGGATGCTAAATCAAAAGGACAGCTTTCAATTCTCAGCTTGTTCAGTGTCTCAGCAGTCATCCACCCTTTCTTTACACTCTTCCTTCTGATTCCCATGACACCCACTCTTCCCTTTATCTGACCTCTGGGCCAGAATGTTCTCAGGACTCCATCTTAGCTGCTTTTCTCTTTCCCTGAGCAAACTCATCCAGTGGCTTATGTTTTCTTTTTCTTTTTTTTAACTGGTTTTCATTTTTATCAAAGAAGCATATGTACGGAACTAGTGGACTCCTAACAGTATTATTTGGCTTTTTATAATCTTCTCCAAAAAGCAAACACATCAGATAATCTAAGAGTTCCATTTCTTTCTCTGGAGTCTTTACTTCCATAGCCTTCTGCCCTCCTGCTTCAGTCAATCCTTGTTTTCCTGCACAGCTGACATCTCATGACTCCCCTTCATCACTCTTCTGTGTTAAGTAAAATCTTTCCTGCATCACTTTCTCATTCTTGGTTTACAACCTGATTTTGCTGAAGGACGTTCTTCAGTAGCTTTCTAAGAAAGAGTACATTCCCTTTAATTCCTGCAATTATGAAAATATATGTACTCTATTTTCATCCTTTTGGTTAAAAATTTAGCTAGGAATATAATTCTATGTTAAAAACCATGACCGATCAGAATTTTGAAGCAATGCTTCATTTTCTTCTAATTTTCAGTGTTGCTGCTGAAAAGTCCAATGGTATCCTGGTTCCTTTTACTTTGTATGTGGTTATTTTCTTCTTGTCTATCTCTGGGTCTTCTACCTCTGGGTTTTAAATTTCATAGTGGAAAGTTCCACGTTGTAGGTCTTTTCCCATTTATTGTGCTGGGCACTCAATGGTCCCTTTTATTTATTTAATTTTCTAAAAAGATTTATTTATCTTTTTTGGCTGCATCAGGTCTTAGTTGCAGAGGCAGGATCTTCATTGAGGCATGCGGGATCTTTCACTGCAGTGTGCGGGCTTCTCTCTAGTTGTGACGTGCGGGTTTTCTCTTCTCTAGTTGTGGTGTGCAGGCTCCAGGGCGCGTGGGCTCTGCGGTTTACGGCAAGAGACCGTAGATTGCACCAGCTGGACTGGGGTTTTTCTATTCCTGAAACTTGTCCAAAGCTTTTCCATGTCAGGTATTTGGACAGCAGGATCTATCTGGAATGCACCTTTTACA
>NW_020185332.1:5111941-5284462 GCF_003031525.2 Neophocaena asiaeorientalis asiaeorientalis | reverse complement strand
GCTCTGGCCTGAAGCCTTGTTATCCTTTAGATCTTTGCTTATATATCACTTCTTTAGAGGAGCTTTCTCTGACCATTCTATCTAAATAAAATAGCTCTCTATTATTCTCTCCATGGTTCCTTCCTCTATAACATGTACCACAATTTAATTTATGTAGTTGATTATGTATTATGTAATTGAGTGCTTCCCTGTCTGTTTCCTATTGTCTAACAACAAGCTTTATGTGGGCAAGGACCACTTCTATTTTTTGTTCAGTGCTCTAGTCTCAGGACTTAGCACTGAAATACAGCATGTTCAATATATATTATTCATTTAATCAATGAATGGATGGATAGTTGGATGAATGAATAGAAATTCCAGGGTTTTGGTCAATCTCTGCTATAAGCAGCTCTGTAACCTTAGGCAAGTCACTTAACCTCTGAAAGCTTTGTTTTATTTAGCTTCTTAAGACTTAGAATAACAGTGTTGGCACAAATGAAATAATTGATGTCAAAGTGCTTAGTTAAAAGGTATAAAATAAATATAGGAATTATAAAGACTGAATGTGGCTTACTCTATCTTTTCTTATTTTTTCCTTCTTTTCATATTGAAACTTCAATTTAACACTTCAAGGATCATACCTTGATAGCACCTTGTAAGTGGTGTTATTATTAAGAGTTCTTTTGAGAACCAAATTAACTATACTCTTAGATGTGATTCAAATCAGACTTGCCTTATTCAGACTCCTGAGCAAATAATGTCATAAGAAAATTCAAGTTTCTGGTTCTAGTTTAATGATGGGAATGGGCAATGTCAACTCATGTTCTACTTTCAAGTACAAGGAAGGAAGAGATAAAAGAATGAGAATTAAATCACCCCTCTATTTGTACCATAATTGTCCTATAATATTTGCCCCAAACTAACCAAAATAATGAAACTCTATTCTGGTAAACGTGTGGTCAAACTAGAATGCTTATGAATTGCTGATAGAAATGCAAATTGATATAATCCTTCTAGAAAACAATTTAGAAATACATATAACATGCCTTAAGGGTATTTATATATTTTGGTACCATAACTGTTCTTCTGAGAAATTTTTCTATGGAAAAAATCCAAAAGTTAGAATTTGCATTTCTAACAAGTTCACAGGTTGTGCTGATGCTTCTGGTCCAGCTGACCATACTTTGAGAACCACTGTTCTAGACCTTAACCATCTAATCTTTTAGCTCCTTATTGCAGTTAAGCTTCCCTAGATCTCTTATCCTTCCACTCCTGTTCACTGCTAAAGTAATCTGAGATGCTATTCTGACTTACTAATCATGAGATGATAATGATAAATAATAGGAGAGGACTTGCTAAATGCTAAGCGTATTTGCCACACATTTATTTATTTATTTATACTTATTTTTGGCTGTGTTGGGTCTTCACTGTGACCCGTGGGCTTCTCATTGCAGTGGCTTCCCTTAGTTGTGGAGCATGGGCTCTTGGCGTGTGGGCTCAGTAGTTGTGGCTCGCGGGCTCTAGAGCACAGACTCAGTAGTTGTGGCGCACGGGCTTAGTTGCACCGTGGCATGTGGGATCTTCCCGGACCAGGGCTCGAACCCATGTCCCCTGCATTGGCAGGTGGATTCTTAACCACTGCACCACCAGGGAAGTCCCCTGCCACACATTTAGATACATACAAATGGTTTGCTTTTTCAGATGAAACAGTGTCAGGGTAGATCTTAGCCCGTTCAGGGGTGCAGTTCTTATGTCGGGTGTTCTGGTCATGTTTTTCACTTTGTGGGGGGATGGTGTCAACTTTCCCCATATCTGGAGTCCCCTTCCAGTATTTCAGATTCTTGCTCTTCCTGCCCCAGCTCTGGAAGTCCTCAGGATAGCGTTTCAGTAAGGGGCTGAATAAAAAGAAAGCAACATCTTCCCACATGATGATTTAAGGGTGCACAAAGTGACGGAGAGTCCTGCTTTGTGTGAGGGGGAGTCCTTCATTGGGGAGTGACTGAGCTCATATATCACCAGAGCAGGCACCTATCTTTCTGTTTCTCTCCCATGAGGCTTTGGGAGTGGCTCTCTGTCATATTTGTTTCTCCTAGATTCTCTCTCCCTTGGAACTCCTTCTTGGTTTCTTACAAATGGTAGTTCTTCAAGCTGGTGCCATTTTCTTGGACAGCCCTTGTCTCCCAGCACCTATAGCAACCTGATCATATCCCTGGCTCTAGTCTTTCCATTCCTTCTTGTTGTTGTTCTGATGTCCTAAGCTTTCATTCTCCTCAATTCTCATGATTTTTTTCCTCCAGTTACTCTTGTTTCTCAGGTATGCTTGCACATGACAACTCCAAGCCACTCTCTGTGTCCAAGGATGGCAAAGGTTTTCAATCATTCAACACATGTGTGTTGAGTGGCTCTTATCTGTCAGATACTATGTTAAGTACTAGGAAGGCAAATGCTTTTGACACGTAACTTTTCCCTAAATAACATCTTGTATTTCACTGAAATCCTGAGTATGCCAAGAAACCAGACCATTGAAAACACTGGGGTTTTTTGGTAAATGATCAAATCAGATGCTGAATAATTACATTAATCACTGTCTGACTCAGGGTCACCCCTACCCATAAATGAAGTGGGAGTGCCTGAGGTAGCATGATTTTAGGGGTCGCCTCCCCAAAGTGGCACAAATTCTGCCATTCTTTGCCACTTTGGTTGTAGAATAAGTAATGGAGATGTGAGGGCTCATGTTAATTCAGATTCTGTTTTTCATTGCAGTTATCTAAATAAATTGGATAGAGGTCAAGAGAAGGTGGAGGGTGGCATCATGAAACTTGGGTTCGTGAATCATGGCTCAAAGGCCAGGAATAAAGACAGAGTTCTTGAAGATTCCTACCCATCCAGGAATTATCTTCGGAGTGCTGAGTGTCTGGCAGGAAATGGGAATGAAGATACAAAGTAGTGATACTCTAAAGTTGAACTTTATTTATGTAAATTCTGACAAGACTTTTATCTTTAATGGTCTAAGATTAATCGTATTCACCAGGCCCAGCTGCACATATCGTTTCCCTCTTTAGCTGAGAACCTTTCACTCAGAATTTCAAAGTGAGTTTCAAGTGACCATTTCAAAATCTTAGTGTAGCTCTAGATGAGAAGCCTCCAAACCAGGAATTAAGACTTGCTGGGAAAACCAGCATATCAGTGGAGAGGTTGGCGATTGAATTTATAATTACCAACATTCAAGAATACCTTTCTAAACATAATGGCAAAAGACTCAAATCATAAAAATACTGATTGCCAGATCCCACTGTATAAAACTTAATTTTTTCAGGCACTCAACATAAAGACAATTTTAAATGCAAAGAGCAAGCTGGGATTTTTCTGTGTGTGTGCAAAATTTATGACAAAAGTGAATAATACATATTTAATAATAAATATAAGGATCTTGCAAATCAGGAAGAAACATCCAACGCCCTAACATAGAAAAGGTATATTAGTTAGGGCAATGCCCACAGTTGCAACAGCAAAATCTCAGTGGCTTTTTACAATAGCAATTCTTTCTCATTCTCGTAAAGTCTAACATAAGTATGTGCGCCTTATTGGTGGGAGGCTGTTTTCCCTGTAAAAATTTAGGACCCAAGCTTTTTCCACTTGTGGTGCCATCATTTTTAACATGTGGCTTCCAAGACGGTTGCATTCTACTGCACAAAGCAGTGGAAAAGGAAAAATCTAGAGGGTTCGTGTATGGGATGTTTTTACAGGCCTGGCCTGGAAGAGGCACGTGTCATACTCACTCATATTCGTTTGGCTAGAACTGAGTCACACTCCCATGAGAATACATAAGTGCAAGGGGAGAGGGAAATATTGTATAGCTATATATCTAGGAAGAAGAAGAAATGGTGGGTGAACAACTATCTCACCTCAGCCACAGCCAAATCCCATGCCTTATGGGAGCCAAAAGTTGTTTATATATATCCACTTATACATACACATATAAAACTAGGTTAGTCTCAGTTTAAGCTGTGACCCTAAGACAATAGATGTGAGAGAGCCATGGAGGATCTCCCAAGGTATTCACAAAACAGTCTTGCTACTCAACCTCTCATCCACCTCAAGCGTGTAAACAGAATCTGAAGTTACAGATGCAAAGAGGAGTTACTTAGAGAGGAAGAGAGTTATTGGTGTTTTGTGAGGCTCATCTCTCTCTCCCCCTTTTTAAGCCCAGGGAAGAGATTTCAGTGAGACAACTTGGAGAACTCTGGAGTGTGTCACTCATGCCTGAAAAGTCTGGAGAGAGAGAAGCTGGAGTCAGTAGCTGGCAGAGGTGGACTAAGGGCTGCAGTTTGGGAAGTAATTTCACTCCTGTCATGGGGAGAAGGTTTGTTTCTTGTGGGCCAGATCTGAGGGCCACATGCCAGAGAGAGTTGGTGAGAAGCTGCCTGAGATGCTGTCCAAGAGGGGCCACCTGGAGCGACACAGGAACCTCAGCAAAGCAAACTGGAGATATACTGCTAGATCTTAAAGGCTCAGCAAGGCATTTTAAATGATCAGCCAGGAGAAAGCATCCACTAGTATCCAGGGAATTATAAGTGAGAAATTCCCAACAATAGGGTTGGGGAGGGGATCTCCAAAAAACCCACAGAAATGCTCTGTGAGAGAAAGAAGGAGCCTAAATACTTGCCAAGACCACATAGTACTGAGCATCAGTCAAGTACAGATTCTCTTGTGTCCTTTTCTCTTCTCCCTTCTCACACTCCAGCTCCATAGAACCAGAAACCAAGTGGGCAAGTCACAGGAGAAGCAGAAGCGCTGGGTGAGGAAAGAAGAAAGAAGCCCCCCTTTCCCACAGCAGGCAGTGGACCTACACGGGGCAAACTGGAGGGTGGGAAAGGTGGGGGTGGGGACTTTGCCGTTAAGTAAAGATGGAAGTCTATCGTGTTACTCTGGGCTGGACATTAATTACTGAACTCAACTGCTGTGTGACCAAAGGTGACTGGAAGGCTTCCCATTGTCTGAATTGACCTGGTCTTCGTGTGAGGGGAGGACGAATGAGTTCCAATGCGCACTGTAAGACTGCATATGTGACACCACTACAATCTCTCTAATCACACATGTAAACCTTCCGGAAGCGATAAGGGTAACATTCTAACAAGCAGGATCTCTGGATGGTGTGATTATGGCCACATCAGTTTCCTTGTTATGTTTGTGTCTGTGTATGTTTCTATGTTTTTCAGGGTTTCCACAGGACACACTGTACTTACCCATCAGGATGATGTACACACTGTAGAGCATGCGGTAAATCCTACATAACTGTAGGATCTTATGCTACCTTCTCTCTCGCAAGGTGACTATTTCCTGGATGGCTAACCTCAAAATCATTGAGTGTAAAAGCCATCACTATTTGATTTATGAACATTAAACTGAACATCAGCTTTGTTTTAATGGCCACACTGGTATCAGTCCATGTCTTAAAGTGTCATGTTCCGAGGAACTGAGTGATCATTTCATAGTACATCCATTTCTACCCTTTTACCCTCCAAATATCTGTCTGCTATTCCTATATTTCCTCTTTCTCTGAGGCCTTATTAAAGTTATCCATCTTAAAAAACGAAATATTTGGTGTCCACTTTAAGCCTACATGGTTCAACAAAATTTCCCCCATATACAGACAAATCTTCCCCCTCCAGACTCCCACAGTCAGTCAATCTGGACCACATCACTGAGCAACTGACTATGCACGGTCTTGTGTAGACAGACGGCTGACTCCTTCCTGAGTGTTAGGCTCATTTCTTAACTAGATGGTATATTTCTTAAAGCTAGAGAATACTCGTAGTCCTTCTCAGGTGCCTTGAGCCCTTAACAGCCTATTCCTCCGCCACATCAGGTACAGAGACAAACTGTTACACTGAATGGGTTAAGTAAGGAGACAGGCTTCTTTCATTCCGATTTCTCCTGTGTGATAAGCTCTGAGAGCCTGAGCCGCTCAGGAAGGCTTTATCAGCCACAGTTATAAGACTACTGTTGTTTTTCTGGTTTGTTCTCTCTTGCCTTCTGGTTTCTCTCCTGTCAACAACTTTATCTAGTGGCCTGCATTTGGAGAAGTTCACTGATCCATATGCCAAGTGAAGCTCAGGAAAAGAAGGAAGAATGAAAATAAATACCAGCAAACACTTTAAATAACGGACACCTGTTGTTTGATCTGGCTGTGAGTTTGGGGATGATCAGTGGACTATTTGCTTGTGCTAGCTCTATTCCCCAAATAACAAAGTATTTGAGGCATTAACTATTAGTACTACTGCCACTATTATGATTATCCTTACTTATCTTTTTTTAAAAATTAGCTTTTATTGAAGTATAGTTAATCTACAATGTCGTGTTAGTTTCTGCTGTACAGCAAAGTGCATCAGTTATACATATATCCACTCTTTTTTAGATTCTTTTCTCATATAGGTCATTACAGACTATTGAGTAAAGTTCCCTGTGTTATATACTAGGTTCTTACTAGTTATCTATTTTATATACAGTAGTGTGTATATGTCCATTCCAACCTCGCAATATATCCCTCCCTACCCCCTTACCCCCTTGAGAACCATAAGTTTGTTTTCTACATCTGTGACTCTATTTCTGTTTTGTAAATAGGTTCATTTCTTAGTTACCCTTTAATGAGTTCCTTATCTTTGTACTTAGGCACTTTATAAACATTATCTAAAGTATTTCTTGCAACACTGATAAAATATCGAATTATTTACACTCATTTGCAGATGACGAAACAGAGGGATTAAGTGACTTATCCAGGGTCATTCAGCTGCTACACAGCAGGGATGGGAAGTCAGTTCAGATCTGTTGGCTTCTAATGCCAATATTCTTTCCACTATACCATGATGCTTCTTAAAAAGCAGGCTATTTATAAGTCTCTTAAAAAGTTTTTAAGCAGCAATTTCTCAAAAAGTTCAATGTACACTTATTATAGGACTCACCAATTTCACTTATACCTACCTATGAGGAATGAAAGCATATGTCCACACAGAGACTTATACATAAATGCTAATAGCAGCTTATTTGTAATAGCCAAAACTTGGAAACAATCGAAAAAAATCAACCATTAAACGAAGAGATAAACAAAATGTGGTTTGTTCATATAACAGAATACTATTCAGCAATAAAAAGTTAGGTACTACTGATATGTGCAACAACACGGATGAACTTCAAAAACATTATTCTGAATGAAAGAAGTCAGATACAAAAGACTATGTGTTTCATGATTTTATTTACATGAAATTTCAAGAAAAAGCAAAACTGTAGAGATAAAAACATGATCAGTGATTCTTTAGGGCTGGGAATAAGTGGGGGTGAACTACACATGGGAAGGAGAGAAACTTTTAGGGTGACGGTTGCTCAGTTGTTTAATTCACTAAAAATCATCAAACTGTAAATTTATGAAGGGAGAATGATATGGTATTTTGAATCCAATAAAGTTGTTAAAAAATGAATGTACCTGGGCTTCCCTGGTGGCACAGTGGTTAAGAATCCACCTGCCAACACAGAGGTCACGGGTTCGAGTCCTGGTCCGGGAAGATCCCACATGCCGCGGAGCAGCTAAGAACGTGTGCCACAACTACTGAGCCTGCGCTCTAGGGCCCACGAGCCACAACTACTGAGCCCACGTGCCGCAACTACTGAAGCCTGCGTGCCTAGAGCCCATGCTCCACAACAAGAGAGGCCACTGCAATGAGAGGCCCGTGCACCGCAATGAAGAGTAGCCCCCGTTCGCCACAACTAGAGGAAGGCCCACCTGCAGCAAGGAAGACCCAATGCAGCCAAAAATAAATAAATAAATTTATTTATTAGAAAAAACTGAATGTACCCATTTTAAGTGTACAGATGAAAACTGCATCATTTCATTCATGATACAGGCCCTTTTCATCACTCCCAAAGTTCTCTTGTACTCCTTACTAGCCAATCCCCAATCTCCTTTGATTTAGGCAAACACTAATATATTAGTTTTGCCTATTCTAAATTTCATATAAACGGGTAATCATCTAATATTTTCTCTTTTGTGTTTGCCTTTTAATATTCAGTATAATGTTTTGAGATTTATCTATATTATTGCATGTATCAGTAGCTCATTCTATATTTCATTGTATGAATATAACACAATTTGTTTATTCATCTGTTGATGAAAATTCATGTTGTTACCAGTTTTGGTCTACTATGAATAGAGATACTATGAACATTTATTTACAGGTCTAAAGAATATCTTTGAAGCCAGAACTTCCTTAGTATGTTGTAAAGTTATCTAAAGTCTAAGAGAGACTGGAGTGCTAGCGTGGGTTTATCAGGTAACACCTGCTCATTCACTTCCTCATCACGTCCCCTAAGGAGTTATAAACACATTCTTTTTACCAAGGTTGTGAACAATAAATTTGCAAGGGGGGCTCCAGCCTCCTTAAAGAGAATTGTGGTGGTTGTTCTTATAAAGGCCATTAATAGCAGTCAAAACTGCAGTCATTAAACTAGGCCTAGAATGCATAATCAGAATAGAAGTACTACAAACTGGGAGAATCTCCATATTGACTCCTTTATCCAATGAATGAGAGGTACTATGGTAATAACGGCCAAGTGGAATGCACTGAAACTGACCCTATCTACCAAAATAGTAAGCCAAAACCAATACCACATTTCTGGAAGGATTATGGACATTAGTGACACCATCAAGGACTTGAAGGATGTAGGGTTGGTGATTCCTACCACCTCCCCACTCAACAATGCAGAAGACACATACATCTTGAAGAATAACTGTGGATTATCATAAACTTAATCAGGTAGATCAGCTAACCTGTCCTGTGAACATCAGTGAGATTCTTTCCTCAGCCACCTCTATCCTTGCCCAGTGGGCTCACAAACAAAGTAGTTCTGCTGACATGGCGGGGGTTATGCATGGGCCCAGTAACATAGAGTTCCAATTATGAAGTCCAATCTGGCATCTGCCCTTACAGAGTACCCAATCTGTCAACAGCCTGCTGAGCCCTTGGTATGGCATCTTTCCCCAGGGGTATCATTCAGCTATCTGGTTGTCTATATTAGAACACTTCCACCATGGAAGGAGCAGAGCTATATTCTCACTGGAATAGACACTTACTCTGAATATAGATTTTCCTTCTCTACTTGCAACATTTCTACCAAAGCCACCATCCATTGACTTGTGGATGCCTTCTTCACCATCATGATATTCTACACAGCCTATCTTTTGATCAAGGAACTCATTCTACAGCAAACAAAATATAGGAATGGGCCCATGCTCAGGGTCTTACCATGTCCCCCACTCCTTCCTAGAGTGGCTGGCCTGACAGAATAGTGGAATGGCTTTTAAAACTCAGATACAGTGACAACTGGGTAGCAAAACCTTGCAGGGCTGGGATGATGTTCCACAGGAGGCAGTATGTGTTGTAAATCAGCAACCAGTACGTGGTGGTGCATCTCCCATAGACAGGACTCATGGGACTGTGATCAGGGGTGGAAGTGGCTGAGATTTCTTTCACTAGTCATCTGCTAGAAACATTTTTGCATCTTGTCCCCACAAGTGAGGGATCTGGTACAGCACATACTTTCCGAAGGAGGAACGCTTCCACCATGGGACAGAGCAATGGTTCTCTGAAAGTGGACACTGAAACTGCCACCTGGCCATTTTGGGATCCTCAAACCAGAGAATCAATAGGCAAAAAAGGGAGCTATTCTACTGACTGGGGTGATTGAGCCTGACTATAGGGGGAAAGTGGTTTGCTACTACACCATGAAGTACAGGAGGAATATGTCTGGAATGCAAGAAATTCCCTGGAGCCCCTTAATACTCCCCTGACCTATGATTAAACTAAATAAAAAAAACTACAACAACTCAATATATGCAGGACTGCTTATGGTCAAGACCCTTCAGGAACAAAGGTTTGGGTCACTCCACAAGGAAAGGAGCCACAACCAACCAACATGCTTGTTGAATACAATATAGAATGAGTACTAGGAAAAAATAGTTATAAACAACATCCACAACTACCTGACAAGATGTGGACATGAGAACCATAGTAATTTTGAGTATTTCTTCCTTGTTTTGATATAAACTATTTGTGTATATATAAAGGATAATGGAAGAGGATCTGACTATCTAGATTTTGAATCTCAACTTTTCCACTTACTAGTTCTGTGAACTGGACTAAGTTTAAAAAAAAAAAAAAAGACTCTCTAGGTTTGCCTCTGCAAAATGAGAATAATTATACTATCTTCCTCAAAGGAGTTCTATGAATTTTAAATGGGGTAATACCTTTTCAGCACTCAGAATAGTGCCAGGCCCGTAGGAAGCATTCAGTGGTAGCTGTCATTACTAGGACAGGGTGTAGTACCAGAGAAAGCAGATTCCTACAGATCTGGTTGTCTCTTCTTCAGTGGAAACTTACCCTAAGACTTCCCCCAGTCCCAAAATCCTACAAGGAAAGGGACAAATTCCCAGGCTTAAATTTCTTTCTGTTTGCTTGGTGTTTTGTGAGGGATCCTCCCCAGCAAATGCCAACAAGCCTTGCCTTCGTACTCGAGCCATCCTCTAGCACTTTTGTGAGGACACTCTGAAAATAGCTTATGCTTGAGAAAGGGACTTAGGGGAGGGTTAAAAATGCTAAAATTTGACCAAGTCTCCAAATGAAAAATACAGCTTTAGGGGAAACCAGAGATATCTTCCTCTTTTTCTTTCACTCTCAAAATGCATTATGATGAATAATGCCTCAGGGCTGGTGTATGCAAACTTCCACTGTGCTTATGGAGAAAGATTATAATTGAATTCCCTATAATGATGGGCCAAAAAAAGAGAAAAGACCAAGACAGACAAGGCTCAGAGGCTGCAGATCAGCCCAGTTTGGCTTCTAGCCCACAGCACCTACAATTATTCTGCAGTGATTTTTATTTATCTATTTAGTGCTCCCACTAGGCAGGAGAGAGAGAAAGAGCGAGAGTGGGAATCTAGTCATAATTCAGCCCCCATGGTTAGGCAGCAAGCTCGAAATTGAAAAAGTTATTCAAATGGATAATGAAATGGGGCTGAGTTTCTAATGTCCTCCACCATGGGAAAATGGCATAAATTGTGGGACTTTACAAATGGCTTACAGGTTGTTTGTGATGAGATTATTTAAGAGTCAGCTCAGTGATGCTATACCAGGGCATTATCCCAGGGTGAGTGGTGGTCCTCTGTACCTGAATCAAAAAGCAGAATGGACTCTTTGCATTTGGTCTTGAAAGGTCAATGACAGCCACCGAATGAAACGAGGGACCCCTTTGTGCTACTCATATCCTCATTGGTAAGAGTGTGGGTAAGAATTGTCCCTTAAGGCTGTGGCCCTGGATGAAATGTTGTCAAACATGGTCAAGTAAGCAGTATGTGTTCCTGGGTGCAGCTGGGTCGAGAGGAAAGGTTGATGATATGATGCATCTGTCAAAAACAGCATATGATGGATCCCAAGTCTCTAGTGGAGCTGTGCCCAATACTACATTTCTACCCTCACCTTTGTGAAGATCAGCCCCAAAACTGTCCCCCCATTTTAAGAGCTGGCAAAAGACACATGGTGATCACTTCTACTAAGTACCCCCAGCCCCTGTAATCCCCCCAAAGTTCAATGTGAATTTTTTAATTACAAAGCACTTTCATATACAACAGCTCAGGGAAGTGGGCAATACATTTCACCACAATTTTGCAGATCTGGAATAACTAAAGTTCAAGGAAGTAATTTGCTGAAGGTCACGCAGTTAGTCTGTGGAGCAGAGGTGTGACCCTGAAGGTCAACAAGTTATCACCATATTTAAGCTCATATCCCTTCCATAATAGGAAAATTAACACTCAGTTTTTTAAAATCTGACACTTCATGATCCAGAACAGTATTGTATAATAGAACTTTCTGTGATGATGGAAATGTTCTGTAATCTGTGCTGTCCAATATGGTAGCCACTAGCTACTGGTGGTCACTGAGCACTTAAAAAGTGGTTAGTGTGATTAAAAACTGAATTTTTAATTTTATTTAATTATACTGAATTTAAATTTAAAAATCACATGGGGCTGGTAGTTATATTAGGCAAGAAAAATCTATTCATCTATTCAATAGTCAAGAAACTCAGTCCTACTCTAAGCAATTACAGCAATTCAGAGCATGCACTCAGGGTCACACAGACTACTTCACACAACATCCAGCTGAATTTGGTATTGATGAGGAAAGAATGGGGAGCTTTGAAGAAGTTCAACAAAACAGCTTAGATTCTGAGAAAACTGAGGTCTTAGTATTTCATATATATTAACATTATTGCATTATTATATAAGTGGGAAAAAAGAATATAGGAAAAAGGAAGTGGAAAGGAAATATCATTTAATTTTTCCCTAGCAGTGTCTTCCTCATGTACAAGAACTATGGAGAAATTGGGAAGCTTGGAACATGAGGTTTAGTGCTGTTGGCAGAGAAATAAAGTATGGCTGGCAGGGGATCCTCACCAGGGAAGTCACAGCAGTGGCTGTGGAGGAAACCATGGGACAGAAATTTGAGGCCAAATGGCAGATATGAAACAAACATAGGGTAGGCACTCAGCCACAGGATTCGGACTCCAAGTAGAACAGCTGAGAGGAAAGAGTCAAGGGTTTGCCTCTTTGAAGCAATTAAATAGCATATAGGGCAAGAATTCAGGAACCGAAATATTAGTTCCAGATGCTACCACATGTTTATTGTCAGAAGCCAGGGGAAGAAGGAAAATGACCCCCAGGATGGCCATTTCCTGGGGTGAGTCCTGAGGGGCCAGGCTATAGTTGTTTAAGCATAACCCTAGGGGCTGGAAGCAGCAAAATCAGATGTGACCCATTGGTCAGGATGTTCTTGTTTCCAAGTAGAAGAATCCCCAGATAACGTGTCTTAAACAATAAAGACATTAATTATTTTGCACGATGAGAAGTCCAGAGGCGGGGTAGATTCGGGGTTGTTACTTTTATCCCATTTAATTCTCACAAAAATTTCATGAAGGAAGTTCATTTTATAGCCATGAAGAAATCAAGGCTTCGGGAGATTAAATTACTTGTCCAAAGACACACAGCTGGTAAGTGGCAGAGCCAGTGTTGGAGCCATAAAGCTTTGGGTATAAAAAGAAACTAAATACTTCATTCTGGTGAGGTTTCACTGATGTAAAAGATTTTTAGTGTTTTATGACAGCATTAGAACAAGGCTAGTGGATATAATTTCCAGTTTGCAAAGGTTGGAATTCACAGAGACCATGAAGATAGAGTCCAAATCACATCGCATGTCAAACTGGACATAAACCCTATGGCTCAAAACAGAGAACTTCTATCAGAACTACCAGGTGTCATTTCATGGTTCCTTCTCATGACAAAAGAATAATAAACAAACAAACAAACAAAGTCAAACAATACACTCCTCGATGTCTGCCTTGTCTCCCGGTAGCCCTGGGCCCACCCAGTGCCCAGTGGCTGTGCTCTCTGATGGCAGCCTCACTGCTTTTCCCGCATGCTCCCAAAGGCTGTGTCTTGTGTAAATGGAGAGACACTGAGGGGCATGCCATGTGTGTCAAGCAAAGTGAGGCAGCAGACCCAGCGTCTGCAGCCAAGGCGGTCAAAACCCCGGGAGAAACTGATCCGCAGTTCCTTCAAGGACACAAGGGAGTCCTGGCCAAGTCTAAGGAAGCAGAATTTCAAATGATGAGCCACTTGACTTTCCCTCTCTACTTAACGTCTCAAACTGGATCACGTATCAAAAGGTGGCCCATAAGCTAGCAAAAAACAACAAACCCGTAAGCCTGCATAAAAAGGACTTCAAAACAAATGCAACCTGTCTAGAACCCGGTCAAAGAGTATTATTCTCGGCTGTAGAGAACTTTCACAACTGGAAGGCCTAAAACATATTCAGTAGATAGAGCTCAGCTAAGCTTAGCCTATGTGAAGAGCTAACATTATTTTTCAGAAGATAATTATCCATTTATTATCTTATCTGTTGCCAATGTCATGTAACACTGAGAAGTTGATCAGCATACTTCCTAAAATGACTAAGACTTGGGAATGGAAATAACTGCCAAATATGGATTAAATTGATAAAAATAATTCCAAACATGATTAGAGTCACTGTTGTATATCCTGCACAGCAGGTGGGAAATCCTTGAGAAGAATTAGGGAAAGGTTTAGGGAAAGCAGATTAATGGAGAAAAGATTAAATGTGTTTCAAAAGCAGTACAAAACATATTTTAAATGACAATCCTTCCATAGGCAGTGTTAAAAGGTACTTGGGAACATGCAAAATTCAAGCTCTGGGTTTAAATGCTATGTGGTAATACACGGAAATGTGTCCTGTGGCGCAAACTGTGCACGTGGAACACACTTGGATGTGACAAATATAAGGGGGTGGTGAAGTTATTTTTCTTTTTGTCTTTACATTTCATTACCAAAGTGATATAGAAAAGCAATCTCATTGTAAAAGATTCAAACAGTACAGAAATATATAAAATGAAATGTAAAGATCCCCCTGGGGGCCACACCTCCTCACTGGCCTTCCCTCCCCCATATACACATATTCCCAGGTGTGTTAACTAGTGCTTCTGGTCCTCTTCCTATTCATCTACCTATAGTCACATGTACATTTGTGGTTTTGTTTCTTACAGAAACGTAGAAAATAATGTAAATATTGTTTTGTTACTTGCTCTTTTTTTCCACATACTAATATATCTTGGAGCTATTTTCATGTCAGTACATATATATCTACTTTATTTTTTAATGGCTAACATCGTATCTCAGAGCATGGATATTCCATAATTTATTTAGCTAGTGTCATATTCATGATATTTGTTGTGTTCACAGAGCTTTTTTTTTTATAACAGATTTTCAAATAAGGCTTGTTTGCCCATTTTTCAAGGGATATGACAAAAGGCATCATTTCTCATAGACTCACATGTGATTATTATAATTCTACCCCTACTGACCAAGGCCAGATAGCCACTGCCATGACCCTTCCTCTTTGCTTACTGTCACTTTAATCAGTGGGACTTAAGAAAGGTGGCCCATCAGAGCTCTACATATCACAGAATGTAAAACCAAGCTAGTTACTCAATTTCTCTGAGTGTCAGTTTTCTTTTGTGTAAGTTGAGGATAGAGTTTGTGTGAAGATTAAATGCAGCAAAATGGTACATAATGTAAAACAGTGGTCAAGAACATGGGTTTAGTGGTCAAAGAGACCTGGCATTGAATGGCTGCTTCACCACTGACCTACAGAGGGGCCTTGAGGAAGTTTTTTAACCTCTCTGAAGCTCAATTTCCTTACATGTACATAGAATGAGGATAAAATTAAATTTATTTATTTATTTTTTTTGTGGTACGCGGGCCTCTCACTGTTGTGGCCTCTCCCGTTGCAGAGCACAGGCTCCGGATGCGCAGACTCAGTGGCCATGGCTCACAGGCCCAGCCACTCCGCAGCATGTGGGATCCTCCCGGACCGGGGCACGAACCCGTGTCCCCTGCATCGGCAGGAGGACTCTCAACCACTGCGCCACCAGGGAAGCCCCTAAAGTTAATTTTATAATGTGTTTATGAGAGCAAAATAAGAAACTCTACCTTAGCATTCAACCTGGCATGTGAGAAATATCCCAAAAATCTCTTACTACCAAATGTCACTTCCTGTTTTCCTTTCCTTCTTATTGATTGCAAAGCTTCAAGCAAAGCACACACAAAGTGTGACTTGACTAAGAAAAGATGGTGGCATGGTTAATTCTTAATTTTTTGTAGTTTTGCAGTCAATATAGCATACACTGTTATGTTTGACCCTCAATCTCCACGGTAGCCATAAAATCTGAGGATTCTTCTCCAGGGTTTAGTACCATAGGATGTCAATTCCCTCTAGGACTCTTATGTTTCTGCACATCTTGAGAGCAGAGGCACTCATGGCCTTTTTGTGGACTGTCTTATTAAGGATGTTTCTATAGGGAGTGACAACCTCTGGAACAAAGAGCAGATTTGCTTGCTGTCCAATAAAATAAAGATTATGTCTCCTTCCAGGGCAAATGGCAGGTTTGTGTGTGCTCATTATAAAGGACTTGTGCTACCTAAGCTTGGAGGTTCCCAGTTATGAGAACCCACTGTGTACACAGCATCCACCTGGGCCACTTCAGGCACCCCTGTGGGATTTGGGGCAAGGGAAACTGATGTAAACATTAAACCCACACTTGGCTATGACATGAGTAAGAAAGTCCTTTGTCTCTAGCCCAGGAGTCTCATGTCTTCTGCCAGCATCCATAAAACTGTAAGAGACTAACTTGTTAGCTTCTAAGTAGGGTAAAATCTTAGACCCTTCTTAGTTTTTTGTCTGTCTGTCTGTTTGTTTGTTTTCATTTGGCTGTGCCAGCTCCTTTAGTTGCAGCATGAGGGATCTTCATTGCAGCATGTGGGATCTAGTTCCCCGACCAGGGATTGAATCCGGGCCCCCTGCACCGGGAGCATGGAGTCTTAACCTCTGGACCACCAGGGAAGTCCCAACCCTTCTCAGTTTTTGACAGCCATACAGTGCTTGGAACTGCCATTCATCCACCAGAAAGGAAGAGCATTCTCAAAATTTCACCTTCTCCACCTTTTTATACAATTTAACATTAAGTCTTGTCAGTATCCCATGTAATTATAGGACCTTTGAAAATGCTGTTCTATTTGCCCAGAATGCTTTTCTCCTACTTATTCTTGTCCTGTTCACTCACACCAGTTCTTCAAACCCTAGTTCAAGCTTTACTTTCTCAGGGCAACTCAATCTTCCCTGATTCCACTGCTCTGTAAAATCCTTCTATTATTAATATATGCTCAACTCCCCTTCTTCACAGCAACTGCCACAGTTGACTTTATTTTAAGTCATATTTATTATCTTACATTTATTTACATTATTAATGGCTGAGTTGCTTTTTCCCACCCTGGACTATAAGCTCTGTGGAAAGATGGACCATGTCTATTTTCCACTCACTACAGGATACTTACTACCTGGATCACTGTTCAATAAATATGAATTAAATGCTGAATGAATATACAGGGTAGAAAATGTTATCTCAGGTTATCTCAGGTTTATAGATGGGAAAATTGGGGCTCAGAGATGATAAGTGAGTTTCTCATGGTCACACAGCCACCAAGGGCAGCATGACATTCAGTTTTTCTAAAAGTACAAGTTTCTTTCCATTAAGGTTGTTCCTGAGAATCCAGGACAGACTAGAAAGGTCTGCATAAGGGTAACCATATATAGGAGGAGAGTCTGAAGGGTGGTTCATTCTAGGAAGGGTGTTAGGTCTGTGTAAACACTGAACAAAGGAAATGAAAGGAAAACAGGTGAGAAAGAAGGACCAGAGAATCAGATGGTATATGCAAATGGAAGGGGAGAGAAAGGGCTTAAACGGGAGATGGGCAGCAGGCTTGGTAGCAGGAAAACTGTGTAGAATAAGGATTTAACAGTGGGCTTGAATGAGGTTTAGAGATTCCAGATCTGAGCCTCAAAGACTGGTCTCCGGCCACTTTTTTCAGAACACTGGCATCTCCTTAGGGAAATAAAACTTATTTATAATAAAATTAACGATAGTTGTCATTTATTGGGTGCCTAGTGTGTGTCAAGCACTGTGCTAGATGCTTTATGTACATTATTTTAGTTGGTCCCCCAGATGGTCCACTGAGAAAGATGTTAGCATTAGAACCCTAGCTTGTCCTTTCTCCTACTTGTTTCCAACATTCTAATTATTGAGTATGTGAAAATTTTCTCAGTTCTCTCACTTTGTCTACTCCTCTCTTTGTCTCTTGGTCCCTACCCTGCCATCATTTTCACAGCCAGGTGCTTAGGGCCTTATGATACCCACCATTAAATTCTACCAGGTCTGCCTACCTATCCCAACCTCATTCTATTAAGCTAATTGCCACTAAAGTTTAGATGACTAGTGGATTCTCATCTCTCCCAAGGACCACTTTATTGTAATAGAGTACTCTTGGAGAAATATTTAAGGTATTCTTTTAACCCAGTAAATGAATCTCTAATGATACAATGTCAGACAGAGATGTAAAGTATTTTTGAAGCCTACAGGATTTATTAGACATTTGAAATACATCCATGCCTAGATCTCTACTAATTCAACCTATTGGAAGAATGATCCCTTGTTGGTCATCTAGTTTTTTTTTTTGCAGTACGCGGGCCTCTCACTGTTGTGGCCTCTCCCATTGCAGAGCACAGGCTCCGGACGTGTAGGCTCAGTGGCCATGGCTCACGGGCCTAGCCACTCCGCGGCATGTGGGATCTTCCCGGACTGGGGCATGAACCCGTGTGCCCTGCATCGGCAGGCGGACTCTCAACCACTGCGCCACCAGGAAAGCCCCCACACACACTTCTGTGTTAAAATTCTATAACTACATATGGCCCGTGGGCAGATATGAACAATTTTCTTCATATATAGACAGCAGTTCTCTCCACTGTCAATGACACTTCCCTGTACCCCATCCTTGGGAACTGAGAAAGCTGAGCTGTGAGTAAGGGCAGCTGTTCCATTCCTCTCTTCTCCTGTGGAATGATTGGGAGTAACTGGGAGAAACGTGGTTGGGTGAGATTCACTTTTTGAATGTTAAAATGTGAATGTGTATTTTGAATGTGTATTATATACAAAGCCCAAGAACCATTAGAAGTCTTCTGATAGTAATGATTAGTTGATGTATAGTTCACTGAAGGTACAGTTGGAATTGTCACGTGACATGGGGAGTTTTTTCCCTAGCCATAGCTGAGTTCTCAGGAGCTCCACGTAGAGTTTAGGGATCTTCTCCAGGACCCATTTCCTTCTCTAGTGGAAATCTTCTCACTCTAACATGGACTGGGATTCCTAGCTATCGCCTCACTCCTGGATTACGCCTCTTGGCCTAAGTCATTTGTATTGATATTTCGGTTGAACTGTCTAGTTGTCTTTTTTTTTTTTTTTTTGCGGTACAAGGGCCTCTCCTGTTGCGGACATGCAGGCTCAGCGGCCACGGCTCACGGACCCAGCCTCTCCGTGGCATGTGGGATTTTCCCAGACCGGGGCACGAACCAGTGTCCCCTGCATCGGCAGGCGGACTCTCAACCACTGCGCCACCAAGGAAGCCCTGTCTAGTTGTCTTTTGAGTTGAGTTTTGTTCATCGCTGTTGCCTCTTGGACCTTCTTTATTTCTATTCTCTATAAACCTGAAGATTGGTCTCATTTTACCCTCTGCCCACTATGGGCTTCTGGGATTCCAGTGTCCTGGGCTCTCACTTGTCTGAGAGGAGGATTTTGACAGGACTCTGTAAAATTTCTTGTTTTGCCCTCACGCTACAATAAGAATTGTTTAGCCAAGTGGTTCCAACAAAAGTTACAATCAGAGTGCTACTTAAGCCATTATCATCCTGGGTAATTCTTGCTCAGTTTTTCTTCCTAGACAAAAGGAAAGTCAGAAATCATGTCTCAGAGCTTGGGCTGAGCATGGGGATGTGGTGGGACAAGCCCTCTGAGCTGCTGGCATAGAGCTGAATATTATGTAAGAGCGTCCAGCCTCAATCAAAATAAAAACTCAAGCTGTTAAAAGGACCAAGATGAAAGTCAGCATCACTGGGCCAAGAGAAAGAATCCAGGCACTAAGTAATGGAATCTGAGGATACCTTGACAGAGAAGAAGGACACTGGAGATGAACTTTGAGCTTCTGGAAGGAATCTGTAGGGTGTCTGTGGCCTCAGTTATGCATGTACAGAGTTTGTTAAGGGGGCCAAGTTGGTACAAGCAGGTATGTCATTGAGGGGTTCATGTGTTGTGGTTTTTAAACTCTGGATTTCATTAGTAAAAGATCTTGGACTTCCCTGGTGGTCCAGTGGTTAAGAATCCGCCTGCCAATGCAGGGGATATGGGTTCGATCCCTGATCCAGGAAGATCCCCCATGCTGCGGAGCAACTAAGCCTGTGAGCCACAACTACGGAAGCCCGCACACTCTAGGGCCCGCGTGCCACACTGAGCCCGTGCCACAACTTATGGGGATGTGGTGGGACAAGCCCTCTGAGCTGCTGGCATAGAGCTGAATATTATGTAAGAGCGTCCAGCCTCAATCAAAATAAAAACTCAAGCTGTTAAAAGGACCAAGATGAAAGTCAGCATCACTGGGCCAAGAGAAAGAATCCAGGCACTAAGTAATGGAATCTGAGGATACCTTGACAGAGAAGAAGGACACTGGAGATGAACTTTGAGCTTCTGGAAGGAATCTGTAGGGTGTCTGTGGCCTCAGTTATGCATGTACAGAGTTTGTTAAGGGGGCCAAGTTGGTACAAGCAGGTATGTCATTGAGGGGTTCATGTGTTGTGGTTTTTAAACTCTGGATTTCATTAGTAAAAGATCTTGGACTTCCCTGGTGGTCCAGTGGTTAAGAATCCGCCTGCCAATGCAGGGGATATGGGTTCGATCCCTGATCCAGGAAGATCCCCCATGCTGCGGAGCAACTAAGCCTGTGAGCCACAACTACGGAAGCCCGCACACTCTAGGGCCCGCGTGCCACACTGAGCCCGTGCTGCAACTACTGAAGCCCGCGCATCTAGAGCCCATGCTCCACAACAAGAGAAGCCACTGCAATGAGAAGCCTGCGCACCGCAACGAAGAGTAGCCCCCGCTCACTGCAACTAGAGAAAGCCTGCAGGCAGCAACGAAGAGCCAACCCAGCAAAAAACAAACAAATAAATAAATAAATTTATAAAAAAAAGAAAAGAAAAAGATCTTATTAGGTACCTATTAGGAGTATATCAATTAGTGACTGCCGTGTAACAAACCACCTCAATACTCAGTGGTTTAAAACAATTGATTTTATAAATGTACAACATTTATCACTATAGCTAATGCTTCTGAGGGTTGGCTAACGTAGGCTGGGCTTACCTAAGTGGCTCTGTTCATCCTGCTTGGACTTACTCAATGTGTATAAGGGTTGGCTGTGGCAGGGGAGTGGTGGGGCTTCTGCTCTAGGCTTGGGCAGCTTAGTTAGGGCAATTCCACTCCATATGTCTCTTATCCTCCTCCTGAAACTAGCAGATTAGTCCAGCATGCTCTCACAGTGATGGAAGAGGAGCAAGAGCAAAGCAGAAAGACACAAGGCCTCTAAGGCCCCAGCTGGGAACTGGTACATGTCACAGTCTGCCTCATTTTATTGGCCAGAGCATATCACAGGACCACACCCAAGATAAGAGGCAAGCGAGTATGCCCTGCTCACAGCAGGAGAGCACTGTAAAGATACGTAGCAAGCAATGTGAATTCAGGAAAGGGTAACGAATTGGAGGCAATAACACAATCTGTACAATGTGTTAGGCACTCTTCTAAGAGCTCCAGGCTCTTAGATGCTTAATCATGGGTAGGCATTATTACCCTGATTCCATAGACAGCTCAAAATGCTTACATCTAGTCACTAAGGATAACACAACCATTAAGTGGCAAATCATGAATTTCAACCTATGTCTTTCTGGTTTCAAAGCTGAAAGCTTTCCACCATGAGATCAGAATTCACCAAACTACCTGCATTCCAGTTAATTTTTACACAGATTATACATACAAACACATATGTTATATTTGACACTTTAACAATTCAGTAAATAAGGTTAAAATTGAAGTGAAAATTAAAGCAGGCTTAATTTCATTGCATGTTCTTCCTATTTGCTAGCAATCTCCATGGATCTATTGAATATTTTCTGTAATTCATCCTTTGCCCTTAGAATATTCTAGAAAGTTAATAATAACTTTCCTGATGATAATTTTTCTTGTCATTTATACATACTCATATAGAGTTGGTATCCAGTATGTTTTAACATGGAGCTCATTAGTAAGGCAATTCTTTCACTGTATGAAAAACATCCCATGACTTAAAAGAAAATTTTCCAACACCCTAGCATTAAGTACAGCAATCAGCTATCAAGATGTCCCTTTAAAACATTTTCAGAGGTTTCATTTAAAGTTCTTCTGCCATGGCCAAGCCTGTGGAATGTGTAACAACTAGAGTGGACTTAGAGAATGACGGCCTGAATCATTATGCTCAAAGGGATTATTCCTTTAGACAAATGAGCTTTCTCTCCTCAAAGTCAAGCAAACATTGTAGGTTCTCATGATTATGTCTCAATATCACAGTTGGAAAGGGGGCCTTGCTAGCTCTCAGTTACTTCACAGACATCTGAGAAGTAACAAAATGATGAATCTCAACAGCCACTATCTGACCAAGCCAAGAAACGACAAAGAATCTCTGCTGACTAAGCTCCTGGCTATCTAAGAACTCTTCCCAGGGCAGGACTCATCTCCATTCTCTCTACTAACCTTGTGTTAGAACCTGAGACCAGGACAAATCCATTCTCACTTATGAACTTGGCAAAATTATCTATACAACGACAGTCTACGGGGTGACTTGTGAAAAAGACAATATAAAGCAGAGGATGGTGAACTGAACTAAGAGTTGAGAAACTAAAGTTCTGGTTCTGAGTTAACTACTAACTAGCAGGGAAACCTCAAGGGCATCACTTCCCCTTTTTAAGTCTTAGTTATCTCATATGTCAGGTTAGAGAATATAAAGCTAACACTTTAGAACTGGACAGTCCTGGGTTCCAGTTCCACTTCGACATAAAATGCTGGGAGTTCTTGAGTAGATTACTTAATCTCCCTGAGCCTCTGTTTACTCATTCATTTAATAGATAATAATCCCCACTTTTCCTTCCCCATGGAGCTAAGAAGTAGAAGTAGTGTTCAATAACTGTTAGTTTGCTCCTCCACTTTGATTGTTCTATAACCGTGGTGTTCTGTAATTCTAAAAACTAGACTATTTGAACAATTCTCTTAATCTATAAGACATTTCCTCCTAACAAGTTACTAGCAATAATACATCACAATACAGCTCTTTTAAAGACTTTTTCCTATTGGACTCTACTTTATCCATTTGACAAAAGACTTATACTCTTGTTGTAGATTTTCTCATAGAAATAGTGTCAAACCAATGGGAAGATAACCTGGGAAGTTTTTTCCATCCTTTGATCCATCTACAGGTTCTTCATATGCTTACATCTCACAAAGTTGTACAAGATCCCAGTAGGTTTCACAGTAGTGTAACTAAGAGCCACACTGGCCAACAATGCTTTGGTTAGTCTCATCTACTGACATCTGAAAAATATGCAGGGAAGACCACATTTGGAAAAGAAAGCCTAACATTTATTCTTTCCTTAATTATTACATTTCTTAAAAGCTTTAGGAGAAAGGATTATTCTTTGACACCAACTTCAGTTTTTTTTTTTTGTTTTTTTTTTCCGGTACGCGGGCCTCTCACTGTTGTGGCCTCTCCCATTGCGGAACACAGGCTCCGGACACGCAGGCTCAGCAGCCACGGCTCACGGGCCCAGCCGCTCCACGGTATGTGGGATCTTCCCGGACCAGGGCACGAACCCGTGTCCCCTGCATCGGCAGGCGGACTCTCAACCACTGCGCCACCAGGGAAGCCCCCAACTTCAGTTTTGAAAAATAAAATACATTTGGGTCTAGAAGAGATTGGTTTGCACCTAACTTGTCACTTCTGCTGGTCTGGATCCCAGTGGCTTGGGGAGCTACTTCAGAAAGGCACAAAAGCAACAGAAAGTACATCTGTCTGATTAGCAGGTGCAGTAAGCAGTTACCTTAAACATTCTGCAGCTTCCTTTGGGTTAACCAATCCAAAGAAAAATATTGATCAGTGGTCTACAATACATGGCAAACTACAGATAGGATTTACATAGAAATTTTCCATATGTTGTCTTAACTGACTCACATCTGTAGAGCTGTGATAGTGAGAGAGGAAATGAACATGTATTCGATCCTTATAACTTAATACCTGTTATGTATGTATTATTGTTGTTAATACTGCTAACAATTAATAATGATAATATTAACATTGAGACCTTTACTGCATGCCAGATACCAATGCTAAGACCTTTACTTTCATGATCACATCTAGTCCTCCCATCATGCTATCACTCCGATTTAGAAAGGAAGACACTCCAAGGTCACTCAGCTAATAAATTTGTAACACCAGTGCTGTCTAACACCGAAGACAGAAGGATTTATTAAGGAAAACATTGAGGATCAGGGAATCCCTAATATTATACAGAGAGTAAATACTGAAGGTAAGAATTGCGCCTTTAATGTCAACACCATTACTCATTTCAATACACCAAAGCTTGGTGTATTTACCCTGGCAAGGTACACAGAAATCCTTTTGCTGGGAAAAGGAGCAATTAATGCAGGGAGTAAATATGTGGGCAGGTATCATGCAGTCAAAAATACTCAGGCTGATTTTACAGGGTGATCTCATGATTTCATGTGAAGCACAACTTAAGAACATATATACGAGAAAACCATAATTCAAAAAGACACATGCACCCCAATGTTCATTGCAGCACTATTTACAATAGCCAGGTCATGGAAGCAACCTAAATGCCCATCGACAGACAAATGGATGTGGAAGATGTGGTACATATATACAATGGAATATTACTCAGCCATAAAAAGGAATGAGAGTGGGACATTTGTAGAGACGTGGATGAATCTAGAGACTGTCATACAGAGTGAAGTAGTCAGAAAAACAAATATCGTATATTAATGCATATACGTGGAACCTAGAAAAATGGTACAGATGAGCCGGTTTGCAGGGCAGAAACTGAGACACAGATGTAGAGAACAAACGTATGGACACCAAGGGGGGAAAGCAGCAGGGGGTGGAGGTGGTGGTGTGATGAACTGGGAGATTGGGATTGACATGTATACACTGATGTGTATAAAATGGATGACTAATAAGAACCTGCTGTATAAAAAAATAAATAAAATTCAAAAATAAAATAAAAAAACATTACCAACCTTGGGAATTCCCTGGTGGTCCAGTGGTTAGGACTCGGCACTTTCACTGCCGGGGCCCTGGGTTTGATTCCTGGTCGGGGAACTAAGATCCCGCAAGCCTCGAGGCGTGGCCAAAAAAAATTAAAAAGTTATCAAACTTAAAAAAAAAAAAAAAAGAACATATATACCATAATTTCTCCCATCCTATGAAAAGAGAACTTTAAAGTGATGCGGAAAAAGAGGCATACATAGGGTTGAATCATATGAAATTGCTAGTTTCAAACCATTTTTTAACTTATAAAAAATGGCAGCTTTATATGGCTCAAATCAAAAACAGCAATACCTGAACACCTATGGTAATACAGCTCACTCCTAAAATACACTAAAACGAGGCAAATAGTTGGTTTAAAAGATATAAACCTAAGAGGAAGGGAAAACGGGAAAGGCAACAACAATTCAAATGTTCGAAGGTGGAAAAGCACGCAGATGAGTGATAATGCACCTAGCAGCTGTGATAAAATTGTAAGATGAAGTGAGGAAATCTGACAACCAGCCAAAGTTGTACTGTAGAATCTTTAAAAGGCTCAGGAACTGTCAGCACCAGAAGTTCTGGAACTAGGAGAGAAGAGGTGGAAAGAACAAATGAAATGATTGTCAAAGGCACTTTTTTTGAAGGAGATTCCCTTCCCTAATCCTCATTCCTGGGTAACTATCTGTTTCCCATTTCACAAAAAGTTTGGAGCTTTACTCTCTGGAGAAGACTTTTAAAAAGGTCTTTGCACATGGAGTAGACAAGCGTAGTGGACGGCACTGAGTGGTTAATCACATACCCAATGCTGAGAACTTACAACCCTCTTCTGTGGTTCAGCTTAGAATGCTGGCAGCCAGATTTTGCCCTCCCAGCAGGGTGCTGGAACAGTACTCCCTGGAGTATGTGACAAGACCAAGGGAAGAGACATAAAAATAATCACATGAGAGGTCCCCCTAAAGAACTCGCCCACAAAATGCTACTGCAGGTCTCAAATTTAATCAACTACCTTATTTCCTATTATCATGAAAAAATAAGAATTGCCTAACATGTGAGGACAGCCTCTAACACAGAAGATGGAGGCCAAAACAAACAGAACAGTGCAAATCAGAGGTGGCAGGTTATACAAGGAGAATAGAATAACAAATATATCATCAATCGTCATTATCCTCAAAAATAAGAAAAGATAGTACATCCACAAAACTAGAACAGAATGCTGTGTAAAAGGAACAGTTAGAACAAACACCCCCCACACACACACACAACGCACACTTATGGAAATCAAATACATGATAGCAGAAATGAAAATGTCTCAAAGAAAGTATTTTTGAAAAGATTTTTAAAAGTTAAAGAATCAACTAACTTGTTTCAACATTCAAAAAACAGTCGTTCTAAAGAGAACAGAATAAATGTAGGAAGGGAAATAATAATATGATTCAAGAATATTTCCTATAATTGAAGGACATGAATCTCCAGATTAAAAGGGTCCCTTGAGGGTACTGTGGGAGGAACTGGGCTCTCATCAATGGACACTTTTGTGACATTTCAGGGAGTTTGGCTAGAAGAAAAGTTCCTACAAGCTGACGATGAGAATGAACAGGTACTAAAAAGAAGAATCAGAATAACTTTAGATTTCTAAAGCATCATGAAAAATTCAAAGGCACGAAATCCAACTCAGGAGAAAAACCAAAGGAAATTTCTAGCATGGCACTGTTCCACTGGTCTGGACAGCACTCGGCTGAGATAGGAAGAGGATAAAGGTATTCCAGATGGATATACCCAAGAAAAAAGTGAAAATTTTAAATTTCTTGACATGGCTGACTGTGTAGAAAATTGTACTGAAAAGCTTTGGGGAAATGTGGGGGAAATTAGCAACATATACAAAGACGACTAGTAACATGAAAATGCACACAATCACACGCACACACACACGTCAATCCACTTCAGAAAAGACAAAGGACAAGGAAGAAAGCAAATATCGAGTAGTACTCTACAATACAAAGCTAGAAACATGTGCATAAGAAATAACTGAATATTGATATATCCAAATATAATGGGGAAGGAGAAGCAAAAAAGAAGGAGCTAAATCCTCATCTATCACAATAGAAAGAAAAAAATACTTAAAATTCATTAATCCAAAGAGAGCAATATATGTATATTATTTAGAAATGTGTATGCTTAAATGCCAGAAGAAAAACCCCAAAAACCAAAATAGTTGCCTATTTTGCCTATTTCCACAGGGACATTGGAAAAAGTGTGGTGGGGCAAGGAATTACTCAGAAATTGCTATAAGGCTTTTACAACTATTTGACTTTTAAACTATGTGCATGTATTACTTTGATAAAAGTAAATATTAATTTAAAATATCCAAGTTCAGGGCTTCCCTGATGGCACAGTGGTTGAGAGGCCGCTGAGCCTGCGCGTCCGGAGCCTGTGCTCCACAACGGGAGAGGCCACAACAGTGAGAGGCCCGCATACCGCAAAAAAAAAAAAAAAAAAAAAAAAAATCCAAGTTCAGTGAGCATGATGATACAAAAACATTTTCCCCTGGTTCTGACACAGGCCTTTTTATCATTACCAACACTTACAAAACGCGCAAAATTTGCAGAGCAGTGTGTTAAGTACTGTTCCTAGAGTCACAAGAATGCATCATTTTAAATAAATTCATGTTATGAAGTTCAAAGCTTTGACCTTACAAGACTTGTTGAAAAAGAAGGGACAACACTTCATTGTGTATTAACCAGAGCAGCAAACGCAAGAAGCACTTAGGCTAGAGAACATCACACATGAGACAGCAAAGTTTGGTAAAATGAATATTAATTACTAGGAAATATCTTTAAGAAAAAAAATGTTATACTCTGCCGAGCTTTAAATCTGCATTACTTCCTAAAGTGATCGTTGTATCTGTGGAGCTTTGTTGACAAATCATTTCACATCCTGTGGGTGAGTCTTGGAACATTCTCTTTGTGTTTACAAGGAGAACAATAATCTTGGCAAGAAGCTGTATGTGTACTAGCTTTATTTCTCTTAGCTCTGGGTGGATGTCCCTCCAAGGACCTTTGCTCTGGGCCAAATGTGGATGGGTGAAGTGTGACATAATTCTTATTTTTTGCATGTGATCACTTAGGAGAGCCTGTCTTTGTCCTTCAGTTTCAATTCTGACCAGTCACCTTCTGATGGTCTATCTTTAAGGACAGCTGTTGAGAAGCACTCTTCACATAAATACCATTCATTTTGCTTGAACTCACCCTCACCCTCCTGTTTTATATTCTTCACCACTGGCCCTGTTGGGCCTGTTTTTCTTTTGTCCATTGGCTGTAACCCCACATTCTTTTGCTCAGGTCTCTTGTTCTCTTGAATTATATCAAATGTTTGTACATTTTGTGGGATTTGGGTTGGATATGCATAGGCTTCTATAGCTAATTCTTTACCCTGATGAAAAGGTGTCCGTGGACACCTTTGGCTCTGTTATCATATTTACAAGTTTAGTGCTATCTTTTGCTGTTCCTGCAAGCTCCCATTTGTAGTTATTATTTTTCCTATTATCTGTCAAATGAGCTAATATCTGATGATTCTGCTGCCTTTAGGGTGATTCTGCCATTACTGGTGTCTTCTCTGTGTTCTTGTTGGCTTTCTAGTCCTCTGGGGAGTATAATGAGTATTTTCTTGAAAGATTCCCTCTTACTTCCCTCAAATTTACACACTGGTTTTGAGGCTTACATTCTGAGTTCTAGTTGGTGCATTTCTTCATTTCCAGTGTCTTCATTTGGGTTGTTTGTGGTGGATCTACTGTCTAAGACTCTGCTCAAGTCTGGAATCAGGACAGGAGAACTGGCAACACTGGAGCTTTAAACTCAAGAGATCCTGAGGGATGGGGAAAATACGCAGAGACCTGGGAAGCCAATGCGGACATGGGAAAACTTGGAGGGTTGAGGAAGCCTGGAAATCCCAAGGGCTTCCAACCCAGACCCAGGCTCCCAGTGGTCACAGTGAAGGGGCCCATTTCCACCCTTTCCCTAGCAAAAGTCTCCAAATCAGTCTCCTGAAGAACCTTCCCTTATTGGAAATCTTTGGTTAGAACAACTAAAATAAATGAGAAAAGAACATTTGGTTCTCGGAAGTTCTGGTTTCAACCAATGTGACTAGAATACACGCATTTAATAAATTAAGGACATGTCTCTTTTGCTTAAACAGTTTATATATTCAAAAGAAGATTTACATATGTTGCTGATGACATTTATTCATGTATTCATTAAACATTTATTAAGTACTTACTAAGATCCAGGTACTATATATTGGTCTATCCTTTTTGGATTATAATTCAGCAGCACATATTTAGAGTCATTACTATTTTTACATATTTTGTACCAGTAATCTAAGTCTTGGGAGTTTGTCCTAAGGCAATAATTCACGTGAAAAAAAAAAGTGATATATAAAACATATTTATAACAGCATTATTTGTAATGATCAAAACAACAAAATGCCCAATGATAGGGAATTAAGATAACTGTGGCATATTCATTTCAGGAACACTAGGTACATACTGAAAATTATAATAACAAAGTATAGGAAATGGAAAAGCATATATCAAATGTTAGGGACAAAACTGAGACAAAAATTTGTAAAAGTATGATTGCAACTGTATAAACACATACAGACAGGTATAAAAAGTTATAGACACCAATGAAAAATGTGAAGTTAATGTGATTGAGTGGTCATATATCTTTATTTTCCTCATGATATACTATAAAGTTGTCTTAGTAGTAAGTAAAAATAATTAATGATATAGACCAAAAAATTATTTTAAAAATCTACTTTCTGCAGTGCATGGTAATGTGCACTGAATGTGGAACTCTTAGGGTCCCTAGTTAATAGTTTGCTTCCATACAGAAACATTTTGAACTAAGATGTCAAGGGAAAAGACATTCTCAGAAGCCAGTAGTGATAACCAATATCATGCAATACTCAGGGAATTTACCTCCATACAATAAGCTAGCTCCTTTCCCAACCCAAACTTGTCTGGTTTCTATAATTTTTCATTATCCTGAGGAGCTTTTCCCCACCTTTGGTTCTTTCAGAAGCTTGAACTCCTTGGAGATCACTTGGGGTAATGGAGAATTCAGACCAAACTGAGTTAAAGTTTATTTTATGACTGACTTTCTGAGTGATGGTGAATGAATCATTTACCAAGTCTCAGTTTCTGCCTCTGTAGAAGGGGGATGATAATAGCCCCTCTCTCTTAGGGCTGCAATGATAAGGTATGTGAAGCTTCCAGTATAATGCCTGCTCCCTCATTGGGGGACTCAACAAAAATGAATTTCCTGTCTCGAAGTTGAAAAGCAAGTAGGGTTCCACGAACCATGCATTGTGTGGGGATTGGTATGAAATCTCATAAGTAGCTGTTTCTCACTCAGCTGGCACCAAGCCCTGCCCATTACAAGGTGTGACCTCAAGCTGCAAACTGGTAGTGCCCTGATAGCAAGTTCCTGGCAAGACCATCCTACTGCTTGTTTTGTCACTATAAAGGCAATGTGTGCTTACTAAATAAAACTTGGAAAGGGGTAAAAAATGGAGAACAATCACCTAAAGTCTGCCTACTTGAAAAAGATGGCTGTCAACCTTTTGGTGTATTTCCTTCAGCCTTTCCCTGTGCATAGATTTAGGCTGGATTTTAAACACAATTGTAATCATGCTGCACATACAATTTCGCATCCTGAATTTTTCATTTCAATGTAGCAGATAAGCTGTTTTCAACCCATTTCATAGTTTTCAAGGCCATCATTTTTAATGGCTGTATAACATTCCAGTTTGGAAAACTTACAAGCAATACACATGCTCTCCTTTCCTGTGCCAACAAACCTCTTGTATAATCTTTTCATTTCCAGGGGGACTTCTCAGTTTCCAGGTGGCCTCACATCACATAGCCAAAGGAACTTAGGAGCAAAAAATCTAGCTGGAAAGGGTAGGGAAAGGGGAAGTGGAAAAAGGAATAAATGGTGAGAGAGAAAGCTAGAAAGAGGAGGGAAGAGAGAGACAAAGGAAGAGAAGGAGGAAGTAAGAGGAAAAAGGAGAAAGAATATGACACAGATGGAAAACATGTAAAGGAGAAGGAAAGAGAAGAGGAAGAGAAGGAATGAAAAGGAGAAGAGGAAGAGGCAAATAACGGGTGTTTTCATATTTAATGTGGTCTGCTCTAGACTCTCACATGATAGATGCTTTCTAAGGAAGATAGAACTTTCCTTGGGTGCTCATCCCTTTGGCAGCTTCCAACACATTGCCAGCCTCTGACATTGCTGTTCTCAGTCATTCATATTATAGTTAATATTGTGGCCATTGGAACTTTTGGTGTGCATTAATTCTTTATTCTGAGCCACAAACGCATTTACCTGACATCTTTCTTTCTAAAGACTCATCATTACTCCACTAAGCAGATGAAAGCCTTTGGTGATTGATTCCCTGGGTTTCAAAGGGCTGAGTTCTGTATGAGACACTCCTTGAATTCTTCCTCAAGGGATTTCATTTGGCTCTTCTTTGATTATATGTCTTTGGCTGGGATCAACTTTCTCTCCCCAGTATTTTGCTCCTGTTGCCATACTTGAATTTCAAGATGTGTGGTCCATTTACCACATGCTAGCATTTTTACAGTTCCTGGAAGGACTCTGGGCACATCTCCTGTTTTGAGGAAAACATGGTATATGGGAGACTCTGAAAGCCCCTCATGCTACCAAGTGATCTGTGCAGGTGAAATGAGGGACCTGAGCCGGGCTCCCCACAGCCTGTCCTGAGGACCATCTGCATATTGTGAGCCTGGGAACTGCCATCATCCACAGGAGGATTGTGAACATCAGAGGGCCTCCAGGAAAGGCTGAAGCTGGATGTGAACAGCTTGCCAGCATGCCAGCACATTCCATCATGCCAAGAAGCCAAATGCTGCCCCATGGTGCCTTGGCAGGAAGACACCCTCTCACTTAGCAGGTTTGCAAGGTCTCCTGTCATCACAGCAGCCCAGGCCCAGCAAGCAGGCAGGACCCCCTCACCCCTCACAGTGGAATGGGGTGGGGACCTGGGTGTCTCTGCTAGGGAGGAGGTGTGCTCACAGAAGCTGGGTTGGAACCTGACTCTCCCAGTGTTCTATGCTTTGAGCCAACGCAATGTTTTTTTGGACTCAGTGTCCTCAACTGTAAAATAGTGATTAGAATCCCTGTCCTGCCTACTTCACAGAGTTGTTAGAATCATAAAGGAGATAACAGAGGTTAAAGTACCTGATAAGTAAATGTCCTTCACTGGTCAAGGGAGAGGGAGAGAGAGCGCTGTAGTGGTGGAAAGAACGTCGCTTTGGAACCAGGAGCTCTGAGTTCAACCAACACCCTGCTAGTCACGTACCACTTGCCTTCATCAAGCCCCCTTGTTCTGTAAATAGGCTAACCATGCCTGCTCATCCTTCCTCACAGACTTTCCGTGATGATTAGATGAGACAACGGAAGTGAAACTGGGACATGATCTAAGACTATTAATATTATTAATATCCCTGCTGCTGTTTTGGGCACTGTTGTCAAAAGCAATGCTCACCCTTGGTGTTACAGTCTGATTATGCTCCTCCAAAATTCATATGTTGAAGTCCTAGTCCTTAATGGGATGGTATTTGGAGATGGGGCCTTTGGAACATAATTAGGGTTAGATGAGGTCATGAAGGTAGCACCCCCCGATGAGATTAGTATCTTAATAAGAAGATACACCAGAGTGCTTTCTCCCTCTGTCTACACCATAAGGGACTCAGGGAGAAGGTGGCTGTCTGCAAGCCAGGAAGAGGGCCCTCACCAAGAACTTGACCATGCTGGTACCTGGATCTCAGGCTTCTAGACTCAAGAATTGCTAGAAATAAATTTCTTCAACCCGCATGGCTGGCAATCACCCAGGGTTGGGACTAGGAGGAGGGGAGGCATGCACCCTGGGGCAAAATTTAAGGTGATGGCAGAAACTCCATCATCAAGATAAATATTTCCATGTATTATTAAAAAAAATTAAACTTAATGTAAAAAAAATTCCAGGATGAACAAAATACCAAACTTTTAAGTCAAGACAAGATCAGCAGCAGGACTGTACTGACCACCTTGTAGCCTGAAGCAAAAAGAAAAATTAGTGATACTGAGCCTATTTTTATTGAACAATTTTGATTTTTGCTTATTGTGGATTTTTTTGCATAAATTTTGATTTTAAAAATATTGCACTGAAATATGCACTGAAATATGATTTATCTTGATCACTTAGTTTTTTGAGCCCTCTGAAATTCTGTGCCCAAGGTCAGTGCCTCACTCACGTCGCCAGCCCTGGTCCTGCCTCCCCCCACCACGTTACATCATTTCACGGGCTGTACTGGCCCCTGACCCTGTCTCAGCTTCCTCCTTTTCTTTATTTATTTTGGCCTGCGTTGGGTCTTCGTTGCTGCACGCGGGCTTTTTCTAGTTGCGGCGAGTCGGGGCTACTCTTCATTGCGGTGCACGGGCTTCTCATTGCCATGGTTTCCCTTGTTGTGGAGCACTGGCTCTAGGCGCACAGGCTTCAGCAGTTGTGGTGCACGGGCTTAGTTGCTCTGCAGCACGTGGGAGATTCCCAGACCAGGGCTTGAACTCGTGTCCCCTGCATTGGCAGGCAGATTCTTAACCACTGCGCCACCAGGGAAGTCCCTCAGCTTCTTCCCTGACAAGCCCAATTTATGGTCTGCTGCCTTGCTTTTCTAAGCCCTGTTCGGTTAATCTGTATTGAATGTTAATTGCTGACAAAGGGTTTATTATCCTATTAGAAATTAGCAATTGAACAAAAGTATCCTAAAAATGCAATGTCTAAAGCCAAAAGGAAGACTCTCTCATGGTGGATTCTTAATCTTTTATTTAAGAAATGCTTATTCAATGTCCAATGGCTGTGTGTCTTGGGCTGGCACTGAGAATATATAGATGAAGAGACAATGCCCCTGTTCTGAAGAGCTCACAACCTGGTGAGGAAGCCAGATAATTACTGGAGGACAGGGAAGGAGCTCTTAGGTGTTGCCTTTGGAATCAGGAATGTCTTCACAGATGAAGAGATGGTTGAACTCTCAAAAAAATGTTAACTGTGCTATTCTGATTCTGAGTCACATATGCTCATTGCAGAAAAATTGGAAAGCAGAAAAATATTAAAAAGTTAAAATATTTGCTCTCACATCCCAGGAATGACTATTATTAACATTTAGGTTAACTTATTTCCAATTTATGTCCACATCTATAGTTGTATTTATATCTGTAATGGGTCACAAATAAGATGTGTTCAAAATAACGAACTTTTAGGGCTTCCCTGGTGGTGCAGTCATTGAGAGTCCGCCTGCCGATGCAGGGGACATGGGTTCGTGCCCTGGTCTGGGAAGATCCCACATGCCGCGGAGCGGCTGGGCCCGTGAGCCATGGCCTCTGAGCCTGCGCGTCCAGAGCCTGTGCTCCGCAACGGGAGAGGCCACAACAGTGACAGGCCCGCGTACTGCAAAAAAAAAAAAGAACTTTTAAAACTTACTGTAATTGTCTTCACCTTGTTCTGGAGCCCCATTCCAAGTGATGGAGTTAAAAAGAAAAAAGAAAAGAAGCATTTCCACTTAAGTGACTATGACTTAAAATAGTTTCTCTTTTGATAAATGTTCAATCAATTCAAAGTTTAAACTTCCTATCTGTACTTTTCTCAACTTTCAAGCAGACTCCCCCATCTCCTCCTTCCATGGTACCAGGGCACAGGAGGCAGTGTGCCTGTCCTCTGGGTCTGCCCTGGCCTCCCATGAAAGCACACATAGCCTGCTTGGTCACTGGGGATACTGCTCTGGGGTCCACTGAGTCTGTCTGATCTGGGTATGCTGATGGTACCACTACCGGGGGTCAGGAACCTGAGATTGCTCAGGTAGCCATGTCCCCACCCATCATCCTGACCTCAAGCCTCTTTTGGCTCACTAGTCCTGTCAGCACTGCTGTGTTCCCAGAGCTGGGTTTGAAGCAACTTCTCTGACACATCTAGTTTCATGGCAGGAGATGAGTCTAGGGATGTAGATATGGGCCAGATCACAGAGGGCCTTACATGGAAGGGAAGGAACTGGGATTTTACCGTAAACGCAATGCGAAGCCATTAGAAGCTTTAAGCAGATGATTGATGTGCTGTAGTTTTCATTATTAGCAGATCATGTTTATTGCTCTGTGCAAATGAATTGGAAGGGATGGAAGCAGAGGCAGGCTAACAGTAGTCAAGGCCGGAAACGACGACCTAAACTTAGAGATTAGAGCTAAAGCTTGGAGTCTGAACACCAGCAAGCTAATGGGTTGGATATGGGAGGAATGAAAGGTGGTATTTAGGAGGACAAAGGGCAGGGTGGATGACTGTACTACTACTGAGATGGAGGAACCTGGGTCGGGGACGTGGGACCAAGAGTTCTGTTTTGGACATAATTTCCAGAATGTTCTTGAGATCTTCAAGGGGAGATGCTAAGTGGGCAGCTGGATGTATGAGTTCAGAAAAGAGGTGTTGGGTGTATTAGCAAAAAGTGGGCATTTAAACCCATGGGAATGAATTCAATCACATGGTGACAAACTTTAGGGAAAGAAGAAATTGGATTCAGTAGAAGCCCTGGGTAGGCTCAACATTTAGAGCTGCATTTGAAGAGGAAGAGATGGCAAAGGAGACTGATGAGGAAGGAGGAGTAAGCAAGGGGGAAGCAATGTCCCCCTAAGGGTCCAGGGAGGATGAAGTGGTGGACTGTGGGATGCTGCTGAAAGAGTGACGAAAGTAAGCCCCTTCTGGAAAGCACTGCCAACTTCCCCTGGCAGAGTCAGGCTCTTCTCCTCCACACCACCCCCAACCTTGATCCTCTTTATACACTCATTACACTGAATTACAGTTTTTGTTAACATGCCTGCCACGCTCTCTAGTCTGAGAGTGATCCTAGTTCCTTTCCTCCAGAGGCAGTGCAGTGTTTGGCCTTGTGTAAGTTCCCAGGAAATGTTAAGAGAATTTAAAAGATTGATCACCAGCAGGAGTGAGGAGACTGTGTTTGAAGAGATACTCATGAAGATTATGATGGGGCCATGACTCAGTTTGGCCAGAAAAGAGCAGGCAGACATCGTAATAGAGATGTGGACACCGCTGGCAACCACAGCCCCAGGGCTGGCTCCTTGAGGCTCCATTGGAGAAGCTCTTCTCTACAGCTGAGAAAAGGGATGGAGCTGATAAGGGGCAAAGAATGATAAAGCAGTGTCCATATGAAGCCATCCTTCTCTCCTGGACAGTGGAAAAGGCCATTGTCCACCTGGCGATTTTACCTCCACAATGGATGCAAATTAAAGCTTTGTTTTTAAACTAAATTGAATACATTGACGACTTTCTTGTGGACTTCTAACACAGCGTTAAAACTTCTCTCGCTTGCTCTTTGATACCGTCCCAGATGCTCTTCCCTCAGTCAGTAGCCAGAAACTTAAAATTTCACTCCCATACGGACGTGTTTTTTCTCTGAGGCGTTCAGCAGTCATAGAAGGAAGAGGAGGGGATGGAAATTCATTGAGTTCAGACCAGTGGGGGTAGATCCTCTGCTACCCTATCCCTTTTCCTATTTACCACCACCATCTGGGTTGGATTTTTACAACCATCTCCCAGAAGAGGAAATGGAGGCTCAGAGAATTACGTATGTTGCCCAGCATACAAACTGGTGAGGGGTGGAGCTGGGAGTCAGTTATAGAATTGGATGATGTTTGCAGCAGTGACCTTCTATCCCAAATCTTGGTTACCATGGAGTGTCCTCAGCTCCAGGGACAGCCTCCTGATTGGGGCACAGAAGGTGGCTCCCTTGGTGAGTCAGTTCTGCAGTGCTCTGGGAGCCATTCGGGAGCAGGGTCAGCCTAGAGCTCACTCTCCAGCCCTCCCCATGATCTGATAAGTCCTTCTCCTATATTAAATGCCTTTCTGTCTTAAATACACAGGGGGTTTCTGTTTGCTAGTCTCAATCCTAACCAACAGCACTGTTTCCTTCCAGCCTCCTAACCTAGAGCCAGAAAGGAGGATGGAAACAAGCACTTCACACTGAAACAACTCCCCTTCCCTATGTCTGCTCACCCAGCTTCTTTTGGGCCCATGACCCAGGAATGGCTTCACTCGGAGTCACTCCCCTCAAATAAGAAGCCATGAAGGGTATGGGGCTGGGTAATATATGCTGATGTAAGGGTCAAACAGGAACTCAGAGATGAAGGTGAATAAGACAGCAAGCAATTCTGTGTGGGACATTCTGTACAGGCCTCCAAATTAAATGGAAACTGTAGGGATTAATGGAAGGTTCAGAGCAGGAATTGGCTTCTGGCAGTGGCCTCAATGTGCTCTGCTCTCTGTCACGATGCCATTGTCTGGGATTTATGAATTTTGCTTGTACTACGTTTATTTATTTTTTAAGCTATAGAATTCCAAAAGGCAAGACAAAGCAGGGGTCAAGGTTCTTTGAAGAAGCAGTAGCAGTGGGAAAGGGAAGGGTTCATAATGACTGGCACATTGTAGATGCTATGACTTACTTTGTAAATGAAGGATGAGTTGATAAAGCACTTCCTGTAATCTGGCTGTGAGCTTCCATCCCCATCTTTTCTTCTGCTATTGTCCTCTCCCACCTGGAATGGCTTCCTCCCCACTTTTCTCCCCTGTCCACATGATCCACACCTGGCAAGGCTTGGGTCAAATCCTACAATCTTCTTTAAGCCATTGATTTTCTGGGCTTCCACCTGACAATGGTCTCACCTTCTCTGAGCCGCCAACACCTCAGGCTTGGACATCCTTTAGATAGTTTCCTCCTGCTGAGTCATGAATCTAGGCTGAGTAATGCTAATCTTGCTGCTAAAACACCTGGAAGGGAAATCAGCTCGCCTGGAGCACTTTTTACCTACCCAAAGCTTTACAGGGCTTAACTCCTTGAATCACCATATCAACTCTCTGAAGGACACAAGAGCCCTCAGAGCTTAAGCAACTTTTCCAAGAGTACGTGGCCAAGCCGGGAATAGGACTGGGTTTGGACATAGGTCTGTTTGACTTTCAGATCTTGGGGTGCCCACTATTTCATATGGCCTCCACTGACATTAGGATGCTTTTCACAACTAGACGGTAAACCTCCTGTGGTCAGGAATCAGGTTTTTCCATACTGGTGTCCTGCCTCTGCTTGGAAGCGTCCCACACAAAACAGTTGCTCAATAAATATTATTTGTCTAATTGGGATTATGAGCCAATCACCTGGTAGTACACAGCATTTTAAACTTTTTAAAGTATGTTTACATTTGGTAATTTATTCCCTGTGATAGGGATGCTGATTAAAAACTTCCCATTACACACATTAAAAAGCAAACCAGAAACAACACTGAGGGCAAATGAATTGCCCAAAGTCACATGATAACAAATCCTGGCCAGCCTCTGATTCCTAAATTAGTTCTTCTGTTTTTTTAAATGTATTTATTTTATTTATTTATGTTTGGCTGCATTGGGTCTTCACTAGTGCATGTGGGCTTTCTCTAGTTGCGGCGAGCAGGGACCACTCTTCACTGCGGTGTGTGGGCTTCTCATTCTGGTGGCTTTTCTTGTTGCGGAGCATGGGCTCTAGGCACGTGGGCTCAGTAGTTGTGGCTTGCATGCTCTAGAGCGCAGGCTCAGTAATTGTGGCTCAGGGGCCAAGGTGCTCCGCAGCATGTGGGATCTTCCCGGATCACGGCTCGAACTCGTATCCCCTGCATTGGCAGGCGGATTCTTAACCACTGCACCACCAGGGAAGTACCCTAAATTGGTTCTTCTATTGATGTAGCAGCACAAATACTGTAATGAGATACTTCCGAGACAATGGGGAAATTTAACTATTGACTGTCCACTAGATGATATTAAGGAATTGCATTAGTTTCTTCTTTCTGCTGCAGTAAATTATCATAAACTTAGTGGCTGAACACAACACAAATTTATTACCTTACATCTCTGGAAGTTAGAAGTCTGAAATGGCTTTCACTGGGCTAAAATCATGGGTTCGGTAGGTCTGCATCCCTTTTGGAGGCTCTAAAAAAGAATCTGTTTCCTTGGTTTTTCCAGCTTCAAGAGGCCACCTGAATTACTTGGCTCACATCCCCTTCCTCTACCTTCACAGGCAGAAGTGTAGAATCTTCAAAGTTCATTCTGCTTCCCTCCTCATATCACCTACTCTGATACTTCTGCCTCCCTCTTATAATTGCCCTTATGACTACATTGAACTAACCTGGATAACTGAGGATACTCTCCCCATTGCTAGAGGCTTAACTTCACATACCTGCAAAGTCCCTTTCACCATGTAAAGTAACATATTCACATATTCCAGGGATTAAGCTATGGATATCTTTAGGGGGACCACTAATCATCTTACTATAGAAGTTATTGATAAATATGAGAATAGTATAGTAATTATGTTTTTTAAATGTTCTCATTTGCTACAAGTGCTTATTAAAATAGTTATGGGTAAAAAAAGCATGATGTCTGATATTTTCTTTACAAATTCCAGAAAAATAAGTGGATATGTGTGAAGGGAAAATGGATGAAATAAGATTTGCAAAGTGTTTGATAATTATTTTTGTTTTTGTTTTTTGCGGTACGCGGGCCTCTCACTGCTGTGGCCTCTCCCGTTGCGGAGCACAGGCTCCGGACGCGCAGGCTCAGTGGCCATGGCTCACGGGCCCAGCCGCTCCGCGGCATGTGGGATCTTCCCGGACCGGGGCACGAACCCGTGTCCCCTGCATCAGCAGGCGGACTGTCAACCACTGCCCCACCAGGGAAGCCCTATTTGATAATTATTGAAGCTGGGTGTTAGGTACATGGGGGTAGGTTTTACTGTTTTTTCTACTTCTGTGTATGTTTGAAATTTCCCACAATATCTTTTTAAACTATAGATACTGAAGTTTCCTGGGTAACATTCTCTAACACTATTCTCCTCCCTTCCTCCCCAGAGTTTACTGATATTGTGAATTCGGTGTTTTTCATTCCCTTTCATAATTTTATAGTTTTACTACACATACATACATGTCTTAAACAATATATAGAACTGGTTTGCCCGTTTTTCCAAATTTATATATTGCACATTTCAACAGAGTTTTTGAAATTTATTCATGTTGATACATGGATAATTATAATTCATTCTTTTTTAGGTATTTTAAAGTATTCAACGGTATGGCTATATCTAAATTTATCCCTTATGTTGATGTGTATTCAAGTTGTTTTCAATTTTTTGTTATCACAAACAATGCTGCAATAGGCCTTCTTATAAATATCTCCTTGTGCACATGTGTGAAATTCCCTCTAGGATGCTAAGTAGTGAAATTGCTAGTTTGTTGGGTATATGCATCTTCGTCTTTACTACATCTTGCTAAATATTTAATTATGGGGTGGTGCCAATTTGTACTCTTCAGCAGTATATGAGATTTCCCATTTCTATTCACATCTTTATCCACACTTAGCATTTTAAGACTTTTCGAAAATGTTGCCAACCAAAGAGATGTGAAATAGAATCCACTGTTTCAATTTGCAAATCCCTGATAACTAGTGAAGCTGAACATCTTTTTCATCTGCTTAGTACTTTTCATTTTTCTCTTTCATTAGTTTTTCCTTAAACTGTGTCCAATCTAAAGTTTACTTCATCTACTGAGTTTTTAATTTTAATATTATTTTTACTTCCAAGACTATATTTTCTTTATTTCTGCTTTGTCTTTGGGCATTCTAAACATTCTTTCTTTTGATGGATGTTGGTCCTTCTTGATTGATTTTCTGTGTCTCGTATTTTTTCACCTCCGCTTTTTCTGTATTTGTATTTTTTGCTCCATGTTTAGAAAAACTCCTGCATGTTTTCTAGTAGCTCTTTAAATGAATTTGTTGGCAAGCAAATATATATCTCTTCTTTCCATGAATTCTTTCTTGTTCTTTGACTGCTTCTTTCCATAATGGCCTGTTCTGTGCTTTGTAGGGAAAATACATTCTTAAGTCTCTCTGTCTGAGGATACTAATAAGAATTTATTAAAAGCTTGCTTCTCTTCCTGAATTCTCTCTGTACCTCCTGGGTGATTGGTTGTGGATGTCCACCTTCTTGCTATTGGATTGCCTCAGCTGTCTGGTGGTCCTTGGTCATCCTACCATATTTTACAAATGAAGAAACATGCTGAGCATCAGACCCAAGAGAGCACTCAATACAGACTTGTTAGGACCTGCTTCCCCTCTAGGCCTCTGTCCTCAGTAGGAATTCTGTCTGCTGCCTCCTGTCCCAGAGCTGCTCTGGGTCTCTGCACAAAGAAGAGCCTCCACCTTCCTGCAGCCTTTCTGACTTGGGTCTCCCTTCTCCCTGGTTTATCAGTTAACACGATTCCATCCCCCTTAGAGTCCTCCATAAATTTATCAAAATCTCTGCTATGGATATATCTCTCCCCTTCCTGTTCTCAACACTTGGAAAAGTGTGCTTCATTCCATTCTGTGCTTCCTAAGCCTGACGGGATTTATGAAGAGTGGTGGGTGAGGGGCTTAGAGCATCAGGTGAACATCAACTGATGTTTTGAGAAAATCACTCTGGCTGATGTGTGGAGAGGGCCTGGCTGAGGGCAGAAGTTGGAAATAAAAGTCTAGTTAGGTTCAAGTGCACCTGTTTCAAGTGCAAGATAAGGGGGCCAAGTCAGAACTGAGGGAGTTAGAGAAAAAAAGAGAGAGAGAGGGAGAGAGCAAAGGATGAGGATGCATTTTGAAGATAGGACTGACTGAGGTCTCTTCTCCCTTCTTGTGAATGTTTCTGGACTTGTGTGATCCTGGGATAAGGGGTCTCAGATGACGAATCTGGGGAAGCAGCATGGCACGGTGAATAGAGCACTGGGTTGGGACAAAGGCAGGCCTGAATTTGAATTATATGAGTGATTTTTATAGCCTACCTCATAGCCTCACTGTCCTCACCTATAAAATGGGCCTGCTAATACCTACTTCTGTCAGTGAGGAAACAGAATTTCCTTGGACTACCCTGAAAGGGGAGTGATTACAAAAATATAAGCAGATTAGCCTGGAAGTAGAAACCTGATCAGAATCAGGCCCATGGATCTCTCCACTGCTCTCTAATGGCCCAAATGACTTCTCTTGCAAAGCATTTCCATCTCCGTGTGTCTGCTGTAGCTCTGTATTATGAATGCCAATTTGAGGAAGGAGATAGTCTGGTTGAATTAGCTCATTATTTTCAGCCCAGTTGGATAAAGCCCTTCACAACAGGTCACTGGTGGTGACCACTGACTGAGAGGCCTGTCTCAGGTCAAATGACCACCTTCCTCAGTAAGGGGCCACTTCTGTGCAAAGAGAAGCACAGCTCTGCTTTCCTGGCCAGGGAGGGCTCCATGTGTTAAGATGAAAAAGGACCCGGGGAGGCATATGTATCATGACTAACATGCCAACACTTTATCTATTATGGTTGATGTGACTAACAAATAAAACAAGAGATGTTTAAAATACATGGGGAGTAACATTTTTGGATGAATTCCACCTCATTAAAAAAATACCCACTTGCATTACACAAAAAGGTGTTCAATAATTGTTAGACTCCCCAGCACCCCATATTTCAGGGCATCCTGATTAGCAAAAATTAACCTAACTGTAGAAGTGAAAGTTGCCTTTGAAATGCATCTAGAAATAAAGACTGGAGAAATAAAAGAGCCCAGGAATTTGGGGGAATTACGTTGTTTCCTTGGTTTTGTTTCTTTGTGAGAATCTCTATTGTAGATATGGTGAATTCAATTAATTAGCATGATATGAGCTTTCCTCTCTTTATTTTTCTTAAAACTCCAAGTCAAAATATGATTTATATTTTCAGGATCATGACTGTTCAATATCTATTTCTAAATCTGTCAGGTTAAAAATGTATATGAAAATGGAACCTGTAATACTGTCAATTAATAAAGGCACGATTCTCAGTTTTTCCACCATATGCATTCTTTTGTTCGGCTCCAACGTAAGTGCTATTTTCTGTGCTCCTTTTTAACTTTTAATGAGGTTCCTTTCTGTAGAGTGTGGATAATGTTGTGAAAAAGTAGCTAAAACATATTTTCAAAAGGAAAACAATCCTTAACCGAAAAATGGTCCAAAGGAAGAGGGAACCCAGCAGGCTTCCATGACACGTGCACGTAAATTTAACAATCCTTATGTATTACTGCGTGTTTGACAGGAAAAGGGGGAAGAGAAACAGGTCTCATTGTTTTTGACTCTGCCTTTTGTTACTCAGTTCTTTCAACACTTCCTTATTAGCTCGTGTACTATGGTGGGACGCTGGATGTGTACAGGAGAGAAAGCACAGACTAGGGCCTGGAGACCAGGAACTGGGCACCCACACTGCTCTAACCCAGCTGGGGATGCTGTGAAGGGTATTTCCCCCTCATCCTTCAACTCATCATCTGAAGAATAAAGAGCAGGTTTGGACTAGGCTAGAGCTACCCAATGGAGCAGAGGCCTAACGCTGCTGATCTGGGATTTGGGAACATATGATCACTTTGAACCACATAGCAAAAACATCAATTCCCTTTTCAACTTTCATTCAGTCTTTTCTCACATTGTATCATCATAGAGAAAGCCTCAGTTTGGTGCTGGTATGTCTTTAACACCTCTCTAATCCCTTACTGACTTTCCTTTTAAAGAGAGTGGGCTTCAGGCTCGGAGCCTTTGGCAGGCAGCAGTATCCGACTAGAATTGAAATACTGTCTCCACCACCACCACTCCCACCAATGGTATTTGATTTCACTTGCCTTCTAATTATGGCAAGTGATCCTGCTATTCCACTGATAGCAGTAATACAACATTCTCTTTGAAAATAAGTTGAATTTTAAGTTTTAAAAGTATGCCTACTGAGTACTATTATTTGTACAAGAGGTAAACGGATATGGCTGGAATGGTCAAGTGATATGACTGAAGGTAGAAAACACTGGTCAAGATGATCACCCAGAGCCCTTACACCACTTGAGCTTAAGCTTTCTCATGTTTCATGCCCTCCGACTTCTGTTTTTATTGATAATGCAAACACATTTACAGAGGACAAAATACCCCTTGTCCATCCTCCTCATATGACAATTCACTCCCAGAATCTTTGTACCGGGTTGGCCAAAACATTCGTTCGGGTTTTTCCGTAAGATGTAGAAAAACCCGAGTGAACTTTTTGGTCAACCCAATATAAAAAACATAGGAATAACCTGTAGTTCATGTCACAGGACTGTAAAAAGAAAGTGGGAAAATAGTTCTTTAAGAGTTTTAGGAAAGCTGTAAATTCCCAGTTAAACATGACAGATTGAACACACACATTTATTTTGGCTCTCTCTCAAAACTCAACTGAAAAGACAGGTAAGGAATAAAACAGGTTTGCGCCTATGAGGACAAGGAAAATGGGATGGGAGACAAGAGAGGACCAGAAATGCTAAAAAGTATTTTGGAAGGTGGAAAACTTGTAGATGAGGGATCATTGGAACATTAAGTGTCTGCACAGGGAGGTACGAGTGAAAAGCCAGTTGGTTCATTCTTTAGGGCCTTTGAAAAGCTCAGGTATTAGAGATGGCAAGTTCCTCTGGAGACAGCAGAGGGGCTTCAGACAAGATGACTGCTGGAAATCCTGTCGAAAGCAGAGTTTCTCAACCTTGGCTCTACTGACATTTGGAGCAAGAGAATTCTTTGTTTGGGGGCTGTCTTCCATCATAGGACGTGTAGCAGCATCCCTGGCCTCCACTGACTAGATGCCAGATGCCAGAAGCACACCCTTCTCCAGTTGTGACAACCAAAGAAGTCTCCAGACGTTGCCAAATATCCCTTCAGGTGCAAAATTTCCTGCCAGTTGAGAACCATTAATTTAAAGGATCCCTCACCCCTCTCTGAACTCGTGCAGACAAATCTCTATTGCTTTTCCACCCCAAAAGTAACCAGAGGTCTTTTCTGTGAATACACTGGACCAGAGAAGCTCCAAACCTGGGAACAGGAGGCATAGAGAAGGGAAAGGTGAGGTGCCGGACTGGAAGCCAGGGGTTAGGTAGAGTAGACGCTCCTTCTCTTAAAAGTTTGGTCTCTCCCTCGAGTCAGATGATTTAGTGATGAGACACAGAGAGCTAAAGGCAGTTATTAACTCCAGGGAAAACAAAAAGGTGATTGAGAAACTAAATGTAATCATAGAATACTACTTGGTTAAGCTATGAGATATATATATATATATATATATATATATATATATATACACATACACACACATTATATATGTATATACACATGATGTATAAGCTAGACATATACACATTATCTATCTATCTATATACATATGTTTAACTCAGTGTTCATAATGATATAGAGATTGGACATCACGTTTTTCAAAACTGTGGTGTAGTTAAAATACAAGGATGTGTGGGACAGTTGTGTTTGTGACTGGGAGTGGTGGTGGTAGTTGTTAAACCCTCATCTTACATAAGATGTCAATAAAAATGTTACTCTTCAATAAAATTAAAAAATCAAGATATAGAGCATATACATATTATTTAAAAATATAAAAGCAAACTCTAGGAAAAAGACTAAGAGAGTTGAAAGTAGTTGCCTCTTAGGAGCAGCACTTGAATGCGGGGCAGAGTAGGCAGGGTACTGATATTTTCAGGAGAAATCTTTTAGTACCATTTGCCTTTTTGAACTACATGCATGTTTACACTGATGCAAATCATTTTTTGTTAAATAAAGGCTATGGGATGGCAGCTAGGAGACTTAATGATGAGTGAACAGAGAAGAGAGAATATTCATAAAAGGAAAAGCATGACACATTTTTTATATCTATGTGGAATGAAGAATAGGTGGAACAGAGTGGGTATATCATGACAAAATGAAGACAAATGTAAAATCACAGACTGCATTCTTTTTTTAATAAAGGAGAGAGTTAGAACCAACATTTGTTTACCATCTACTAAATGGCAGGAGAGCATCAGGGATTTTCTATACATTGTCTTATTTAATTCTCATGAAAATGAAATGTATATTATTAGTCTCATTCTATAGGTAAGAAAGTGAAGTATACTTGGGAACAGGGAGGCACCAGAGTGCATGGTGTGGAGTGAAATGCCCTTGTTTAAATCAGGCTTCTGACTCTCATGAGCTATTGCAACCTTGGGCACATACCACAACTTCCTGTGTGTCTGCGTTCTCTTATATAAAGTAGAAATAGAGATGAGAATAAGGATTATTATTTCATCTCTTAGGAAAAGTGTGAGGAATTTATGAGTGAATACGTGCAAGGCATTGATAAAAGCACTTAATATGCCCTAAGTGCTATTATTAAAAAAGGCACATAGCCAATCAAGATTGAATGAAAACAGTAAGAGACATTTTTCTGAAACTCAGTTTCCTCATTTTATTTGACCTCTCTGGGCATTTGGAATTATTGACACTTACGCGAGGTCACATAACTGTTAATTAGTGAAGCTAGACTTTAAATTCAAGTCTGAATGTCTTCAAAGCTCAGGCTCTTTCTCTAAAATCTGTTGCCTCCCATTAGCTAACGGGGCCAGGGGTGGAAAGGCCAGCTACACAAGCAGAAAATATCAAGACTAAAAAACAGAAAAAGAGAAATGAAGGAGGTGGCCAGTGAGGAGTTAATATGATGTTGAGTCAGATAGAGGGAAGTGTGATCTATGAGGATAGATCTATGAGGATAAAAGTAAGATGGCAGCATGGGGAGGAGAGGGTAGAAGATTACGTTACTGAGACAGAGGTAATACCCAAGCAAGCTCGCACAAGAAGAACGTTATGATTGGCGGAAATGAATTTAAGTAGGGAGGGTCTCAGGAGAAGCACTTGACTAGCCTATGACATAGCTTACTTTAACCCCTGGAATGACGACAGAAAGATCCCAGTTGGACCTTCAGAGTTTTCCACCTTAGGAAGCTTGCATTTTCCCTCCACCTCACGCACTCTGCTTTCCTACTATCCACAGTTGTAATCAATTTTCTGTTTTGTGATTATCTGTTTAACATCTGTCTCCTTAACTAGACTGTAAGGTCTTTGAAGGCAAGGACTATGTCTGTCTTGGTCAGTCATACCTACCCAGTGTCTGTTACAGACTGAAGGAAGGAATAAAGGGAAAGAGAAAGGACATGCGTCAACATTTAATAAATTATACTTTAATGCTGTCCCCAAAGACCAGAGACCATGCCAGATGTAACGGAAAAAGTAAATTAGTCAGTATTTTGGTATAGGAATTAGAGTGTGCAAGGTGGAAGGATCTTAGTGATCATCCATCCATCATTCATTCATTCAACTAAGTTTATTAAGTGTTTATAATGTGCAGAGTCAGGTACTAGTCACTAGGAACATAGAGAGGAGTAAGATATAACCCCTGCCCCAAAGGAAGTGCTTCCAGTTAGAGGGGAGAAAGGGGAGACAGATCCCTGAAGTAGGAGGTGATGAAGGATATGGTGCCAAGAGGAAAGAGAAAGGAAAATGGAAAGCAACAATCTATTCTCATAACTGTTCATTAAACATTTTGTATTTGTTCTCTTTGTTCCCAGGAAATAATAATTCTGCAATGCACTCAGGAATCTAGACTTTCCTAATGAATAAAAGCAAGGTGGAGCCCCAAATGTCCTTCCTTCCAGTGGGCTTGGGGAGGTGGGCTCAGTTATCAGTCACCCCTGAGGGACTCATGCCAGCCTCTTATCTAGTGCAGTGGCTTTCAGATTGGGGTTTAAGAAGCACAAAGGTATAGCAAAAGAGAATTGCCACCTTGAATTCTGCCTCAAAATGGGCATTAAAACAAACAATCCCTAAATAACCTATCAACTACGCCCACCAACTTTCGTTTTGTTTTAGAAACTAGAAATAACGTTTTAAACATAAAGAATGCAGAAAGGAAGTATTTTGGTAATTGGAACATTTCTTTAAACAGAGAATGTCTACTTTAGTGCACACAGGAGGACCCTGGGAGCTAGGGAGCTGGAAAGACTTGATCAAGGCCACAGTGAGTTGGTGGCAGAGCTGGGGCCAGAAGCTGGCAACTCCCAGACCAGTGTCCCATCGTGCAAACAGCGGTGTCTAAAATATGATGAGCAAACTACAAACAAGCCTTTCTAGTTTAGGATGTGTCCTATGACAGCAGGGTTCCAAGAAAAGGCCAATCTTGCCTTTGGAGGTTGCAGCCAGTTATGACGCAGGTGGAGAGACGGGGAAAAGCAAGTCCTCCCAAATGGAAAACCAGCCAAACCCGCCAAAGGAAAACAGCTTCTGAGGCAGGGGGGCTGCTGTCCATTAACAGTATTTAAGTATTTCCTTTGGCATGTCTTCACTCTGATCACGAAAGAAGGGGCTCTTTTGAAATACTGGGCACACAAAATATGTAGTAATAAAAAGAATTAACCTTTGACACCAACTCTTCATTCATTAACTTACTCATTTTCTCTTCATAACACCCCTGTGAAGCTGAGGGAGTTGTCATTTCCATTTTAGAAACGAGGAACCGTGGCACAGAGAGGTTAAATAACTTGCCCTAGGTCACTGAGCTAGTAAGAGGAGTTGAACTCAAGAAGTGTGACTGTAATGCATGGTCTTTTCCATTATGTTCTAATGTGTTATGATACGGAGCGCTGTCAGACACACATCACCGCCCAGAGATATGATTGATTCGTGTCAATCTAAAAAAGAATACAAGGTCTCTGACCTAATCATGGTAACTATAATTTATCTGAGGCATTCAACAGTTTACCAAGAATTTTCCACATGCATTATTTTATTTAATATCCACTGTAACCTATGAAGGAGGTGTCATTATTCCCATGAGGAGCTGAAGCCCAGGTCAAACAGCTGTGACCCAGATGAGCCAGGATCCAAACTTCATGTGCCTGGCCCCCCAGCCTGAGCTCTTAACACAGGATATGCCTTCTCAGTATTTTTCTTCCTCTAACTTCAAAGGCAGGAGGGATATAAATGCATCATCTGTTGTTAACATTTTGCAGTTTGGTGGGGTTTTGAAGTATATGACAAACTAACCATACAGAGTAAAAATTTATATATCTAGAAAAGCTCAGATAAATGATAATTTCTTTCTTCCAATAATGTATGATAATCATAATAAGCTGTCTAGAAAAATGGCAGTGATTAATTTTTAAATCTGAAAATGTCAACAAAGAATCATTCCATTATATTCAGAATTATTTAGGGTTATCATTGAAATTAGTACCTTGCTCAAATTTCTACAGTGCTTTGCAGTTTACAGAGCTTTCATGTTCATTATCTCATCAGACTTTCACAAGATGGGCATGATCAATTTTTATTCTGCCCATTTAACAGAAAAGGATATTGAAATTTAGAGAGGTTAACGCTTACTCACAGTAGCTCACAAGAGATAGAACGGGAGTTTAATCCAAATCACCTGACTCCAAGGTTAAAGCTCTTTCTACAACCCCAGCTGTAGCATCCCCACTGTATACTGTTAAAATAAAAAGTAGACTCCGAAGAAGATTCCAGGTGCAGCATATATGACCCCTTTCTGGCACATCCCACTGCCTGACTCTTCCAGGAAACCAAGTTTGTGGAACCTCTGGCAACCATACCTGGGGGTTAGATGGTGCCCTCCAGGCAGGAATTTCTAAGCTCATTCTGAATAGACTGCTGATATGTTTGGTGGCACACACGGGAGTCTGAGGCTTCTGGGCAGGATGTGTTCTCTGCAAAAACACCCACAGCAGAGGAGCATTTGAGAGGCAGGGAGGTGTTTGGAAATGACTGAAAGAGATATGATGAGTATGAACAGATACAGCTTGGGGAGTGACTCATATGCAGATATTAATCAAAAGAAACTTAACACTTGAAGAAAGAAGAGAATCATCCAGAACGACTGCAAACTTGATGACCATACATACTGAGACCTAGCCTACATTTGGCACTCAGGACAGTCTGCAAACAACATCCAGTGTGCTCCTTCTCAGAGCCCTAGCTGGTCCTTGCCTCCCAGCCCACAAAATCCAGTGGGACAGAAGTAAAACGACAAGTTATTGGTCTGGGAACACACTACTGACTACTTAATGAATTTTTTTTTTATTCTGCGGTACATTCTCTACCATTTTGCAGAAGGACAAAGGACATCCTGGTCCTTTTCACAGAAAGTAGTCTTGTTTTCCTTTAGACCCAGATGAATATCACCTCCTTGGTTAGGCTTTCTCTGACTTCTCCCCGAGGCAGCATTTAATGCTCCCGCCTTTGGGTTTTAACTCATCACACTGTATTATTATATTTATGTACCTTGACGTCAACCATTGGACAGGGAGCTCATTGAAGCTGAAGTCCAACAAAGTATCCAGCCTAAGTTAGGGCCCTCAGAGATTTCAGTTGAATGCATAGATGAAGTGAGTAGTACTGATAAGGAATTAAAGTTAATTTTTAGATAATTAGGACATGATGAATGAGAGCAGCACTTGCTATTGAAGTTTTTCTGGAGAAGCCTACGTTTCTTAAATAGTCGTAAATAATCTATTTTAACTTTACCTTCCCTTGCTCCTGCTTAACCAGAGGAAATCGGTGAATATCAAGAATCTGTCCTTGTTGTCTGAAAGCAGAGGAAAGAGTAACTGATTCTTATCAATGAGATTAGAGCAGGTTTCAGAAACCAACATTTCCCCTTTCCGAGCACTGTTCTCACTTGGAAGGACTTGTTTGATACATGCCTCCTGCATTAGCCTTTGCAAGCTGGGCCCGTCTGCACTGCTGGCTGCTGTCTCTCTAAGGTCTAGCACAGTGCCTGGCAGGGGGTAGATCGTAGTAGACTTTTGTTTAATGGATACACAAATAAATTAATCAATTAAGGATGTCACCGGAAAGATGGCAAAGATGAACCTTGCATCATTAATACCAACTGCAGGGCTACCCTTTACGGAGTGTCTATGGGGATCAGCCACCGAGCTCCTTAAAATCCTTACTATCCATGTAGAACAAGGATTAGTGCCTGTGTTTTACTGATGAGGAAACCAAGGTTCAGAGAGTTAAGTAACTCACTTAGACTTGTATAACAAATTTTTGACAGGACTATCCATAAATCAAACCAAGCTGTGGTTGATCCCAAAGCCAGTGCTTAGATGAAGGGAAAAAGCAGTTCCTGGTCGAGAAAAGAGCATGGATAAAGTACAGATGTGGAAGTGCCTGATGGGTTCAGAAACTGGCTTAGAAACTGGAGAATAGGCTGCCCAGAGAGGAAGAGGCTAGACAGGGAGGTGAGGTGGGGCTCTTCCCAGAATCCAGGACTATAGACTATAATGGAGCTACACTAACTCCGGGCTTTCCCTTGAAATTTCTGAATAAATCCTAGGTAACAGTCTATTTGCTAGGTTTTTTGCTAATTACAGAAGATAAAGAGAAGAAAATTTTCCATACTTTAAGGTTCCAGTTAGTTGAATTGCAATTAATCAAATTTCACTGTGAAAGAAAATGTCCTAGCTGGATGCTTACTTACCATTTACATTTTTTATTTTGAAATAATTATATATTTTCAGAACAGCTGCAAGAATAGTACAGGTAGCTCTCATATACACTTCACCCAGTTTCATAATGTTACCATCTTAAATAACTACTGTACAATGACTGAAACTGGGATATTAATACTGGCACAGTAATTTTAACTAACTCCAGACTTTGTGTGTATTTCACCAGTATTTCCTCTAAGACTATTTCTGTTTCAGAATCCAACCCAGGACCCCATGTTGCATTTAGTTGTTATGCCTCCGTAGCCTCCCTCAATCTTGTGACAGTTCCTCAAACTTTCTTGTCTTTCATGACCTTGATGCTTTTAAAGAGTACTTGTCAGTTAGTTTGTAGACTGTCCTGCAGTCTGGGTTTGTCTGATGAGCTCTCATGATTAGATTGAGGTCAGACATTTTGGCAAGGTATGTCAAGTCTTGCTGTCTTGGCAAGTACATCACAGTGCACCGTACCAAGGGATACATGATGTCAAAGCTGCCCTTAGTCACTTAGTAAAAATGCTGCTTGCAGATATCACCACTGTAAAGTTACTATTTTTCCCTTTGTAATGAATAAGAATCTTGGGAGAGATACTTTTAGACTATGCAAATATCCTATTTCTTCTCACTAATTCTAGCATCCATTGGTGGATCTTGCCTGAAACAATTATTACTATGGTGTTCTAATGTTGATTTCATATCCGGCACATTCTTTTTACAATGATGAATTGGACTTCTTCTGTAAGGAAAAAATGTCCCTTCTTCCCCATGTATTTACTTATTCAATTCTTTATTTATATTAACATAGACTCATGAATATTTGCTTTATTTTATGGGCTCTAATCCAATACTATCATTATTTTTTGCTGTTCAAATTGCGCTGGCTTTGGCCATTGAGAGCTTCCTGCCTTTTCAGCATGCCCTCATCCTGCTTACTTTGTGGCACCATGGATACTCCAGGCTCATCTTGTGTTTTCCCTGCCCCAGCCCTGGAACAACCACTTCTCCAAGAAGTCCAGGTTCCTTTTATTGGAGAAAGGTATTTAGAAACCAAAATCTGGGTACTAGGTGCGATCATGGCTGCTAGAGTACCATTTCCTCTAGGCCCTCTCCCTGGACAGAGATAAGAAATACATAGATGTTTATTAACCCACGTGCACACACATCTATAATTATTTTTTTATCTATCATTTTGTATATATATTACAAAACCATGAGTTCATACTAATACCTCTAATCTCAATCCAACACCACTGGGTTCATAGTAGCCTTTCCCTTTTTCTAAATAGATACTTACTTTGGAGACAAATTTCTACCTCTCCCTATATTCAAACACTGCAGCACATAGCACAGCATCAGAATTCAAAAATTCTTGTGTGCTTACTGAGCTAAGAAGAAATATCACGTAGGGCAGACAAGAGTGAAAGCATCCCTTTAAATTTTCATTGGCCAGACAGTTTTATATCACCCATAAGTAACACAAAGAGACACCAGCCAGCACCTGTGGCAATTTAAAGGCTTGCAAAAGTAAAATATTTAACAACCACTTGAAACTTAAAAGATCCTTTCCTCAGTTTCTTATATACCACCTTCCTATAGCATCTTGGATTCAGGATCATGCTGTTCATGGGGAAAGAGAGATTAGGTATCCCTATTCGTTACCAGAGACGGTCTCTTGCCTGAGGTCAGAAAAAACAGGACCATTGCAGACCCTTAGGTTACTGTGGCCTAATTTAGCTTCTCTGGATTATAAAGGGGCTTCCACAGAAGAACTGAAACACTTTCCCAAGAGAACTTACGGTGGTGCTTTTAGAAGAAGCCAGCCATGTTTGGAAATCATGAGGTACAAAAAAGAGGGAATATGAATGAAAACTAAAGTTTTTTTAGTACAATACATGAGAAAAAGAAGACACCAGTAGATTAAATACCTCATTATGGCACAATTTCAGCAGGACTATGCATTAAATAAGAACCTATTCTATCTCAGGCTTACTAAGGATATAGAGAAACAGAATACTACTTTTATTACAAAGTTGAATATATAAACTTCATATATAAAATATGACCAAATGACACAATAATTTAAATCAATTTTCACTGAATCCCTAATGTGTCACACATCATAGTGGTAACCAGCCTTTAATGAGTTTATGATTAGAGGTCTGCCACAAACATCATAAAAGTGGTTCAACTAAATGACCTTCATGGTTTACCTCCAAGAGTTCCTGATTCTTCTGAGACAGTGTGGTCCAGTGGAATGAACAGGTGCTTTAGGACATAACTCCACCCCTGCTAACTGGCACAGCTCAAGCAAATCATGTGAATTTTATTTTGTATTAAATTTTGTTCATTTTGAAAGAGAAATAATAATAACACCTGTTCCCCAAGTTTGTTAAGAGAATTATACCAGATGAAGTAGGTATACTCCTAGTAGAAAGAAGGTGTTTAGTTCTCAGACTAGCTGTGTCATGGTGGAGGAGACATTCAGTCTGTCCGCATCTCAGTTTAAACTGTAAACTGCCTGTAAAGTGAGGAAACTAAATTTGTGTTTTCAAACTTCTCTTTAGCTGGAGAACTCTTTCAAATCCAAATAATGTCTTACATAGCTCTTCCAAAAAAAAAAATAGATAAAAGTAGGATGACTAATTGAACAGGGGTGGCTGGCTTAGAAGCTCTTCCACTGACATCCTCTCTCACCACACTCATCTGCATGGCACCTCTCAGCACAGTTTAAGAAATCAGGAAATCAATGGTGCCTAAGCTTTATCTCACCCAAAGAGTCCCAGCTTTCCAAGTGTTCATCTCAGACCTTAGCCCTCTGGGGGACAGAAAATGAATGGTCAGACCTGGTGCAAACAGTAATGGGCAGTACATAGCTAAGTGCAAAGTTGAGCTATGCAAGCTGCAGGTCCCATGAGGGCTGGAGAATTAAAAACAATAAAGATTGGATTGTTGTCCAGAAGCTTCCAAGAAAATGTGTATTGTGCAAATGATTTTCTGGAATGGATAGGATTTTGAAGGCTAAGCAGAATGGATGTTATCTGGGGGTGGAAAGAAACAGAATAAGTCAAGCTCTGGAAGTGGGAATGAATATGGTGAGTCTCACACAAGGAAGAGTGGGCTTCCCTGGTGGCGTAGTGGTTGAGAGTCCGCCTGCCGATGCAGGGGACACGGGTTCGTGCCCAGGTCCGGGAAGATCCCACATGCTGCGGAACACCTAGGCCCGTGAGCCATGGCCGCTGGGCCTGCGCATCCAGAGCCTGTGCTCCACAACGGGAGAGGCCACAACAGTGAGAGGTCCGCCTAAGAGTGTGTAGTCCTCTCCAGCAACTTTATGCTCCCCTTGACCACAATACCTTCCAGCTGTTATGCCTTAGGAGGCCTTGAATAAACTTCCCTCTCAGGTAGACACTCTCCCCAGGACTCAGCCTTTTTTCCTTCACGGTGGTGCTGTCACTTGACCTGTCTGTATTGCACACGTGGAACCAGACTGAGACTACATGCTGGGAGGCTTGGGATTTAAAACTAGCTAGGTTGGATGTGGCCACTTTAAGAAGATGTTACAGGTTGAAAAGTTCCCCCCAAACACACACACCAAAAAAAAAAAAAAAAAAAAAAAAGATACATTGAAGGTCTAACTTCTGATACCTAAGAATATGACCTTATTTGGAAATAAGGTCATTAACCTTATTTGGAAACAGAGCCATTGCAGATGTAATTAGTTAAGATGAGGTCCTACTGGAGAAGGGTGGGCCCTAATTCAACCTGACTTGTGTCCTTATAAGAAGATGGCCAGATAAAGACAGAGACACACAGGGAGAGCGCCATGGGACGACAAAGGCAGAAATTGGAATTACACAGCTGCAAGCCAAGGAATGGCAAAGATTGCTAGCAAAGCCCTAAAAGGAAGAGTCAAGGAAAGATTCAGGGGGAGTGTGGCCCCACCGACACCTTGATTTTGGACTTCTAAACTCCAGAACTGTGAGACAATACATTTCTGTTGTCTCAAACCACCCAGTTTGTGGTAATTTGTTACGGTAGTCCTACGAAATGAATACAGGACATGGGTTATAGGGATTTTGATTGGCATTGAGAAAAAGGCAGCCCAGGGAAAACAGGCATGCCTGGCTGTAACATGGTGAGAGCCATGTTTCTGAAGGTCAGAGTTCAGTACATGTAAGACAGGAGGAGGTCAGAATGAAGAACCTTAGAGTTAAAGTGCTGAGAGACTTGGTAAGCATGGAGGCAGCAGGGATGAAATGAAAGCACAGAAGTAGAAAAACTATCAGGGCACTGTAACAGACTGGATAAGAATCGGGCAAAGGAAGAATTACTCAAAAAGACTTAGTTTCTTGCTTGGACAGTCTCCAGCTGTGTAACCTTAGGTAAACCTCTGCTTCTCTTGACTTATCCATCAATGGAGCCCAAGATAATGAGTTTGGGTGGCTAAGAAATTGAGAGTGTGAGAGCACTGTAGACGTACTCTTGGTCCAAAATTCCGATCCAACTTTGACTTTACTCTCCTGCCCTGAAGCTTGGCTGGATAATATACGATTTAATAATAATAATAATACCTAGAGCTAAACTGATCATTTCATGTTCTGTTTTTGCCAGCATTTTTTGTTTTCTGATTTGGTAGGATAATGCATCCCTTGCATCTTCTGTCAAAAAATGGGCATGTACTGTAATCCCATATTCTGCCCAAAGAGATATTCTTCCTTTTTTCCCTCACATCCTCTTGATAGTTTAATTTTGCAAAACTTTCTCAGTCCCTAGCATACTTTTTGCCATGATCCCAATTACACACTCCTCACTCTGTCTACATTGCCAATGGGGATGCAAAATGGGGCCCTTTTCTGCATTAACACTGAAAAAAAATAAACTGACCTAAAAATCCTTTTTTAAAAAATATGCATTTAACATTTCCATGTCTTTAGAGGCTTGATAAGGTTTTTTTTTTTTTTTTTTTTTTTTTTTTTTAATGTAAGCTATTGGAGGTGGAAAGGAGAGCGGATGGAAGAAGGGAATGAGCTCATGAAAATTCAGAACTCTGGTGTAGATTTCCTCATGTAAAAGCAACTGCCCTGACACCCTGGTCAACGTATTGTCAAACAAGACTCAAGATATCCAGCCACTTATACAACTTAATTTTTTTAAACAAGCCCATATCCATAAAAGTCCCACAATAAGGGAGACACTTATCAGTGACAGTGCTGTTTTTCAAGCCCCTTTATGAAGGCTTAAGAAAAGAAAGCAAACTTTAATGTATTATCAATGAAAACTGTTTACAAGGCAGAAGATTGCACCTGGCAGGAGCTTTCTGACACATTTATCACTTCATTCCAAAGCTGGGTGGGAAGGGGTGACCTTCCCTTGACAGATGATGCCCGGCAAAAAGGATGAAGAATGTGTCAGAAATTTTATGAATCTTCTGCAGGCAATTGTAATAGTGAAAATGATCATGATTCTTTTCTCCATCCCCATTCATAAATCTCTGTCAGCACTTGAAGATAACACTGACAATCTATTGTAGTCTTTCAACATAAGGAACCATTGTGGCAGCTTAACTTGAAGCCCAGGAGTGGTACCTGAAACTGGAAGCCTTCCCAGTACAGCATGTACTGATAAGATGCTGAAAAGGGAGAGCAATGGGAAAAGAAGCAGAAAGGGAGGTGAGGGGGTGGAAAGGGGAAGGTTTGTAAACCTAGCTGTGTGATGGTGAGCAAATCACTTAACACTTCTGTGATCTACTTGGCTCTGTCAAATAAAAATAGCATTATTTGCTCTTCCTAAATTACAGGAGAAATGTAAAGAGAAAAACAAGATAATGGATGTAAAACCACTTTAAGAAGTTGAAAGCACTGGGCAAATATAAGGTATTACTATTCATACTATTGTGGTAGGAAAATGTTCCAAAGAGAAGGATCCAACTAATTAGCCATGAATGTGTAGCTTGGAAAAGATAATATGTGGGTGACATGAGGTTAGGAAGAGCAGCTCACACTTGCATTTGCAAAGCTGAAATTTGACATGAGCTCAGTAACCCGCACTGCCAAGCTCAATATGTATGTGTTCAATAAATATTTTTTGACTGATTACTTTTAGTACATTGTATAATAATTATTTGTTTTTTTAAGTGTCTCCCTCACTATGGTAGTTCCTTAAGACAGGAATTACATTTACTTAATTTATTGCTGTTTTCCAGTACCAACCACAGTGTCTGTTACAAGGCTGGCAATACATAAATATGTATTAAATAAACAAAAAAACAGATAAATGAAAGAATAAAACAATGGCAAATGTCTCTATAATTATGGTGAGTCAACTGAACTAACTGCTTAGTTAAAAATTGAATAACTGGAGCCAAGATGACATGTTAATCAAGAGAATAGGGTATTGACAAATGGATAAGCAGATAGATTAATGAACTGGGATATAGAGGGTAGAAACAAACCCACACTATGTAGTCAAATTTTGACAAGGGCCCAAAGCAATTCAATGAGGAAAGAAAGTATTTTCAAAAGTGATGCTAGAACCATTGCATATTCATTGGGGAAAAAAAGAGCCTCAATTCCTACCTCACACCATACACAAAAATTAATTGACAATGGACCATAAATCTAAACATAGAGTTAAAACTATAAAACTTCTAGAAGTAAACATAAGAGAATATCATCATGACCTTGGGGCTAGGTAAAGATTTCATTGAGAGATCACAAAGAACACTAACCACAAAGGAAGAAAAAAAAGATAAATTGGACTCTATCTAAATTTAAAACGTCAGCTCATCAAAAGACATGATTAAGAATCCAATAAACCTCAGACTGGAAGCAAATATTCATAACACATATATCTGATCTTCCTTCTGATACTGTCCTATGTCAGTTCTTTCCTCCACAGACAAGCTTCTTGAAAGACTGTTTACTGCTGCCTACTCTTCACATTGTCCTGCAACCCTCTGCATTGGGGTTTATGCCTCCAACCCAATGTCCTCCTTTCCAGAGACACCTTGTTGTGAAACCCACAGAACAACTTTGTGTCCTTGTTTCAAGTGTTTTCTCCCTGACATTTGAGAGGAGTAACTACCCGCTCTTTGGCTTGGTGTCCATACCACCTTTCCCTCCCTCCTTCCTAGTTTTCCTCCTCCTCAGCATTATCCCTCTCAGGCTCATTTTGGGTTCTTCTTCTTCTTGTTATCTTATATTCAGTGTCCCTTGAAGTTGTATCCTTGGATCTCCATTCCTATCTCCTGGTGATCTCATCCTAATTCTTGATTAAAATTCCAACTATAGGTTGATAACTCCCAAATCAACATTTGAGTACATTTCTCTCACGAGCTCCAGGCTGATATATTCATCTAGATGTCCTCTGATGTTTTCATATGGGTCTCAAATTCAATGTGTAACAATCCACTCCCCTCCCCCAAATCTGCCACTTTCGCTATCTTCAACTTCATTAAAAGAGAGGACCACCACCAGGTCATCTTCAAATCTAATCATTCCCCAAACCTATATATAGACTCTTTGTCCCTAAGTTTCTCTAAGTTAGTCCCATCCCATCCATTTCCACTATTACTGCTTTAGTCTAGCCTCTTGCAACATCTTCTTGTGTTATTATTACAGGAGCTTCCTAATTCTTCTCCCTGCTTAGAGTTTGAGCCTTCTTCACTTATACCCTATACATAGCTTGCTGTAAGAGTGATGTTTCCCAAACTTAAATCTCATAGCACTACCCTGCTTAAAACTTTCCAATGGTTTCCAGGCTCTAGGTGCATGGGCTTCAGTAGTTGTGGCTCACGGGCTCAGCAGTTGTGGTGCATGGGCTTAGTTGCTCCGCGGCATGAGGGATCTTCCTGGACCAGGGATGGAACGCATGTCCCCTGCGTTGGCAGGTGGATTCTTTAACCACTCTGCCACCAGGGAAGTCCCTCTTGTTCATTCTTTCTGAAACTACTATGGAATATTTATCATGTCCAAGGTCCTGTGACATTTCATTTTCCTTTCTCATATATATTGTCTTGTGTATATCAAATATATTATAACCCCTGCCTTTAATGTATTTTGTTCTTTTTTGTATAAGACTAACTTCCAAACATCCCCAGAGACTTAGTTCAAGATAATCTTCTTTTCAAAGCCTTCTTTTAATTTAATTTAATTTTTTAATTAATTTTTATACAGCAGGTTCTTATTAGTCATCAATTTTATACACACCAATATATATCAGTATATGTCAATCCCACTCTCCCAATTCATCCCACCACCCCCACCCCCGCCACTTTCCCCCCTTGGTATCCATACGTTTGTTCTCTATTTCTGTGTCTGATTTTCTGCCCTGCAAACCGGTTCATCTGTACCATTTTTCTAGGTTCCACATATATGTGTTAATATACGATATTTGTTTTTCTCTTTCTGACTTACTTCACTCTGTATGACAGTCTCCAGATCCATCCACATCTCTACAAATGACCCAATTTCGTTCCTTTTTATGGCTGAGTAATATTCCATTGTATATATGTACCACATCTTCTTTATCCATTCGTCTGTCGATGGGCATTTAGGTTGCTTCCATGACCTGGCTATTGTAAATAGTGCTGCACTGAACATTGGGGTGCATGTGTCTTTTTGAATTATGGTTTTCTCTGGGTATACGCCCAGTAGTGAGATTGCTGGGTCATATGGTAATCCGTGAAGTCTTCTTTTGATACTCCTCAAAACCCCTTCCTACATCACATCAGGCTTGGTTCTCACATAGCCCTTGCTACACAGAACTGCAATCCTCTATCTCTTTGCTCATCTGCCTCATCAGCTAAATGAAAACTCCCTGCAGGCAGTGCTTAGCATTTTAACCTACTAGAAGAGAGTAGGTTTGCCATAGATGTTTGCTGAATGAGGTCACCCTCAGTTTGCATCCGGACTTTCTCACTTAGCACAATCATCTTGGGAAAATTACTTAATCTGGGCAATGTCTCTGAGTCTTGTAGATTATAATTCTTTCTCACATGATCATATCTTGAGGGGATTAAATGATATGAAGATTCTAAAACTCCAAGCACTGTCCTGGCCTCTGGTGGATGGCTTACAAATGCTAGTTCTAGCAGTTTAACCATCACTCCCAATGGTGTAAGCCAAATCTAGCGTCCAGAAGAAGAGATCATGAAGTGTAAGCTATTACAGAAAGAGGCTGTATTCTTCTAATGGGCCCTTTCCATGTGGGAGAAAGGTCTGGAGACATTTGGAAAATCATGGCTGTACAGATAACCACATATAACATAAGAGATGAAGTACAACTGGAGAGTCAAATTGGACGTGATATAATTTCACATGAATACTTGAAAAGATTCCCGCAAGCCATCTCAATAGGAAGTTTGTTTCCTTACAGAAACATTTATTCCTTCAATAAATAAACATCTGCTCTGTGTAAAGTCCTATGCAAGATGTGATAAATAATACAGAAGTGAACTGGACATGGGTACTGGTTTGGTAGGACAAACACAGGAAGGTTGGTCAAAGTACTTTGTTCCAACTCCTGGCTTTATCATTTACTAGCTATGATATCCTGGGCAAATCTCTTAACTTTCCTGAAACTCAATTTCCTCAGTTGTAAAATGGAGATAATCTTAACAAATGCCTTCCTTAATTTGAATAATAAGTGAGATAAGGTAGGAGAGAATCTCACTATAAACAAAGTGTTTCAGAAATATAACAATTATTATTTATGCTCCACTTTTAAGAAATTTAGTCAAATAAGGAAGACAAGACATGTCACAAAATATAGAGAATACTGGCCACTGCGTGAGGGAGTTTGGAGGAGCCAACACATACAAGTGCCCCTTCCTAAATTTGACTCTGCTCATTCCAGTAAAGGCACTTTGGTTTTTGCATCCTGCCTTGTGTTTTTCTTTGTTCTGTCTCCCTTCCCTCTTTCCTGCCTCATTTTCATGTTTTTCCTTTTGCTTTTGCTATCCTGCTGAGGAAGCAAACAAACTTCCAAGTCATGTGGTCTTTCCACCCAATCCCACTTTTCCAACCTCTCCGATCACAAATCTTTCTGGCTCTGACTTCTGAAACCAGCCACTAAAAGGTATTGCCTGCAATTGTGACCAGAAGAGAAAGTGTGGGAGCTTCACACTGACAGAGGTTCTTGGTTACAGATATCTAAACCTGTCTGTGTCTATGACCAGCTTTTTACTCCATTACATTTTCAACTGTACTAACATACCTGGGAAAAGTGTGAACCAGAAACTATCAGAGAAGACATGCTTAATTCAGCTGTCTTTGCATGTGATAGGGTTTGTGGATATAATAAATATAATTTTTTAAAGCCTGGAGTGCTTGGTTAATGAAACGGAGCTTCTTCCTTCCATATCTCATTTACAATCTAATTTACAATGTTCCATTTTTTTGTGCTTAATATTTTATTAAGAGATAATATTTTATTATAAAGAATTGGTTTTTTTCCAATTAATACGTACTTATAATAGATTTTCTGCATTCTTTAAGGTAATTTTGGGTCCTGGGGCCATACTAATTTTCCCATGGTAACATAGCTCTGATATTACAATGAAAGTAAGTGGGAATGTAGGATTTGATTTACATTAAATTTTTCATGAGCATAGCTATAGAAATCAAGGTAACCCTGCACTTAAACTTATTAGAACCATATAAAGACATTAGCCTTAAGTTTAGGTATAAGCCCCACTTGTATTTACAAATAGGAAGCCAAATGCCTCAACAGAGAGATGCTACCTCAATTTATTATCTTAACTCATTTTGTTCTGTGGCATGGACTCAGTCTAAGAGAGAAGTCCTACACTACCTGTGTAGTCCTATAGGTCCTAGCAGGTATCTTGGATGCTGCCATGAAGAGTAAGGAAAACTCCAAAGAGGCAGAATTCTGGGCTTGCCCAGCTACATAGCCAGAGAAGTTCTGCTTTTATTGTATTTTATTTATTTAAACATATTGATTTAACAAACATTTGAAATAAGAGTTGTGTTATGATAAACAACAGGTTGATCTAAGTTAACCTTGCAACTCATATCAGGGAAATTATTAAGAACTATTATAAATATCTTGAAAAACTCTCCTGTTTCAAAACACTTAGAGACACGGGGTAAAATATAACAGAGACGTTTAAAGGTTTGGCCAAGTTTACAACAAAGTAAGAGAAATCCTTAGGGGCCAAAAACTAAGAAGGAATGGGAACAAAAGTAATAGACTGATATTGAAGCTCGGGCTGCTCTCAGGGCCTTTGCTAGTCCCTGTGACTCAGTGTGATTTAATGGTTGCATATGAGGACATGAGACAAATACTGGGGCTATGTAAGACACAGAGTTGAAATTAGGACTCCTATACAGAATCAAGAGCTTTAAAAGGAGTTAAACTTCAGTGAAAGGTTGGGTGGAAAACATTAGCCTGCTGGGAAGAGGAGAAACTTGTTAATCCTGATGTAAGCTCTTGTGAGGAAAAAAGTCTCCTTGAGAATTTGTGAACACAGGTCTGTGTTTACATGGATTACTATACTATGTAGATGACTTAGGAAGCCTCAGTCCCAAATTAACTTACAATGTTCATGGACAAAGTGTCAGGCAGAAACAAAAGCAAATTATTCCTGTAAAGAATCACCCTCAAAGCAGACTTTGCAGAATTCATACAGGTATAACTGAAATGAATAAGAGTTGAGAAACCAAATTTACAAAACTCTGAGAAACAAACCGAAATGCGTAAGATTTGACAAAACTACAAAGAAAGAGATTTAGGCTTCCATGGACTTCAGGAAGGAGTTGCCAGAAAAAGAATAAACAATCGGCATGTAAAGAAATAAGAGAGGAAATTGAAAATATGATCAAGGAACAATATATTAAGAAAAAATATAAGCACATTTTGAGAAAAACCAAACAAATTAGGTCTATGAATAAAAAAATCACATAACTCTTAAAATTAAAAATCAGTGGATGGACTGAATAACAGAATGGGCAGAGTTAAAGGGAGAATTAGTGAACTGAAAAATAGCTCTAAGGAAATAGCTTACTGCACAGTGCATACTGAAGCACTTACTATTTAGAGGAAAAGATGAAAATATAATAGAATATGGACAGTTGAAAGAGAAAGTCTAGAAAACTTCTTATCAAAATTGCAGAAGAAAAGACCAGAGAAATGGGAAGAATAATGAAAAATTTTCAGAAATGATAAAAATCACAAATTCTCAGAGTCAAGAAGCACAATAAATCTGAAATAGAAAAGAAATCTCTATCTATAAATAAAATTATAGGATAAAAAAGATAAATAAAGTCTCAAAAACAGTTTTTTAAAAATGATTATCTCCAGGGGGCTTCTCTGGTGGCACAGTGGTTAAGAATCTGCCTGCCAATGCAGGGGACACAGGTTTGATCCCTGGTCTGGGAAGATCCCACATGCTGCGGACCAACTAATCCCTTGCGCCACAGCTACTGAGCTTGCACTTGCCACAACTGAGAGCCACAACTACTGAGCCCTCATGCTACAACTACTGAAGCCCACGCGCCTACAGCCTGTGCTCTGCAAGAGAAGCCACCACAATGAGAAGCCCATGCACCACAACAAAGAGAGTAGCCCCCACTTGCTCCAACTAGAGAAAGCCTGCATGCAGAATGAAGACCCAATGCGGCCAAAAATAAATAAATAAAATAAATAAATTTAAAAAAAAGATTAACTCCAAAGAAATAACAATTGGACTCACATCACATTCCTTACAGCAATACAAAAATCAAATACAGTTAAGTAATATTTTCAAAATTCTGAGGAAAAATAACCATCTACACATATATACCCAGGAAAATGATCTTTCCAAAATGAAAATGAAACAAAAACATTTTTAGACAAACAAAGTTGGAGTTTACCAACAACAGATGTACACTCAAGGAATATCTAAAGGATGTATTTTAAGAAAAAGAAACATGATTCTAGAAGGGAAATATGTATCAAAAAAAAAATAAAAAGAATGATGAGCTGAGAGATTACTTCCAGACCAGAAATGCTGTGTTTCTTTGAAATTTGTCTATACCTAAGCAGAAGAGACTATTTTGGGGTGAGAGAGAAGCGAGAAAGGGAAAACAAAATTTCTGCTCTCATAGGTTAAGCAGCAATATTTCACTATAGGAGGAGGCTTGCCACAAATCTTATCTGTAGAATCCAATATGCCAAAAATGAAAAGAAACTGGGATTCACAGGTAACAACCCTCCCCAGCTGCAACCACTACGTTCCAGTAGATGCCCTCATCTCGTGATGTACATAAATATTAATTGTATACAGTATTCTTAATATTTGCTCACATATCTCCTTCTGTGTATTCTCATCCTTTCAAATTAGGGTGCACACCAAGGTTATGTCATATCTCTCTATAACTTCTGCATGGGGGGCTGCTTTCAGTAACATCAGAAACTATAAGTGTGACATATATATGGAATCTAAAAAAAAAAGAAAAAGAAAAAATGGTTCTGATGAACCTAGGGGCAGGACAGGAATAAAGATGCAGACGGAGATTATGGACTTGAGGGCACGGGGCAGGGGGCGGGGGAAGGGTGAGCTGGGACGAAGTGAGAGAGTAGCATTGACATATATACACTACCAAATGTAAAACAGGTGGCTAGTGGGAAGCTGCTGCTTGTTATACAGCAGAAACTAACACAACATTGTAAAGCAATTATACTCCAAAAAAGATGTTAAAAAAAAAAAAAGAAACTATAAGTGTGAAAGCAGCCTGAAGCAATGCTGAAGGCTCAGGAGGAGTTGTTGAAAGAGCATTACAGGACCCTGCGCTGAAAGGCACCACTGTTCACACCTCTTAAACAGCTTTAACTGAGCTAACTAGTAATAAAAAATAGCTTCTTTAAAAGATGGAAATAAAATGTTATCAATATAAACTCATTGTTATGTAAAGTATCACCCAAGTTTGTACACTTTTTTTTAGGAATGATACAAGTATAGTCAAGGGTAAAGTTTCAGTCAATTGCCATACTACCCAGTTAGCCATGCATGTGATGAGTTGCTTCTTGTTCCAGCCAGTTCCTAAGCAAATCCTGAAAGTGGGAGACAGAATTTTTTGAAATAAGCTCAGACCCACCAGCCTGTGGATTCTGGAAGTAGCTTTATTATAATTGGCTGGATATCCATGTATAGGCATGGATGTACGTGCCACGGCTCTCTCCACAGAGACCCAGCTCTACTCCCTATGTATCCAGCCCACTCCCACTTTCCAAAGTACCCCTACCTAGGTAGGGAAATATGCTACTCATATGACTGGGGAGCAGCCTGGGGCATTCATTGAGCCACATTTACTAGGGGCATCATCATTCCCCATTTCGCTGTCCTCTCTTCGCTGCAGCTCGTGAATAAGTAGACTCTTTTCTCAAACATTCCCAAGCACAGGGGTCATTCCTCTAGTTTCTGATAATAAGCCAGGCCAGACATTGTTAAGATCCAGGATTTGGATTTAAGCTTTAGGGAGTAGCAAAGATCCCTTAGACTTTAAACTCAAATCATGTGCTCTGCATTGGGCTTATTAGATACTTGCAGGATAAAAGCAAAGTGGCCCTTTGTTTCCATTTCCTAACTGTTGCTATGTATTTCTCTCTTGAGAGAGTAATTACTGCTAACATTAAGTGAGTGCTTAATATCTGTTAGGGACAGTTCTAAGTGTTTAATGTGTATTAATGATATTATTATAATAATTCTATGCAGTAGTACCAAAACATTCTCCTTTTTTACAGATGAGGAAATTAAGGAATAGGGATTAAATAACTTGCTCAAGGTCACAGAGCTAGTTAACAGTGAACCTAGCACTTGAGCCCAGGCAGTCTGCTCATACCCATTATACCTCTCTCTTTTATTGGAGTGAATAGGGCAGATGGCAGAACAGGATCCTGCCATTCTTGGGACGTGACTGTAAGTCCAGTGAATAGTGCCACTACCTCACCCCAATGGTATTCAGGAAAGGGCCCAAATAACCTGCATACCCACTGAATGCTGCCTTTCCCAGAGCCCACTGTTTGCTCATTGTGTGTCAATGGCCTCTGCCTTTGCTTCCTCTATTCCCTGATGTCCACCAACTGCCACATCACACTTAATAGCCCATTAATAAAAACACGTTGGGAGCACTGCGATTTCCTTTGTGAAATTTTCTTAGAAGCATTCACTTTGTTCTCATCATCTCTCCTGTTTCCTACTCTGTTCCTTTGGTTCTTCAGCCTTGAACCACCTTTTCTGGTCCTTCATTTCCAGTTCTGGATTCCCCACAAGCCCTTGGATGTGAATGTTGAACTCTGGTTTCTGGCTTGTCCCTGGACCCTTTCTAGGACTGTAGCTTACACTCATCATCTGACTCACGCTCTCCAGACTGTTTTAGGTGAAGACTCAGCGCTCACTGTGAATTCTGAACTCTGGGTTCTCACCTGGACCTTGAATATTTGGCTGATAGGTGTCTTGCCCACACAGAAAAGGCAAACCAGATCTCCAAAGAACTGTAACCTCTTAGGCTGGAATTCTGCTGGACTCTGGCCAGTATAACTTGGTACCACCTCCCATACTTCCAGCCACAGTCTGGATACCACTCCTCCCATGGATCAGCCACCTAGGACTGTAATTCTCCTACCTCTTGTGACTCACAGATTCATCCACTTCTACCCCTTTGTCTCGCTCTCATGTTGGATCTCCTTTGATTTTGACGCTGGCCTAAATCTAGGACTCTTAGCTGGTCTCCTGACTGCTCTTCTCAGAGTCATCCCTATAGTTACATAAGTTCCCCTGGACTTGGTCTCCTCACAATTTCCTCCTCCTACTTATCTATGCTGCTGAGATCCAATGGGACTGGTTCCTGAGCCCACCTGAGTTCAACCAATGGCTAAGCATGGCTCAATGAAAAAACTACCCTGAGGTTTACTAAACTGCAATGGGGGAATTCTTAGAATCTCAACAGCTATTATTGCATGTTTTTTGTTTTCAGCTCTCAGAAGACTGGGTTCATGGCAGTTTCTTCCTCTTTACAGTGCTTAGATAATGGTGTAAAGAATCATCTGACAAATAGACAAATGGCATTTTGAAGGGTGGGTCTGTTGGTCAGGACTCTCTTTACTGCAAGTAGCTAGAAAAAACCCAACTAGGAAGTCCAGGGGCAGGATTAGTCTCGAAGGCTCCCAGGAATTCAGACAGTGAACCTGGCTTCTCTCATTCTTTCTCTCTCTGTTCATACCTGGTTATGGCTTCACTTGTTTTTGCTGCCCACAGGCTTCCTCCATTGACAAGAAGCGGGGAGCATGGCCACTAACAAAGTCACGTTTATGCCATCCCAGGTTGGGAAGCTCAGGAGAAAATGAGGATTTATCTCGCCTAGTCTCTGCATGAAATCTACAGAAACATCCTGCGCATTAGGGCATGAGATCATTCCTAAGCCAAACACCATGGCCAAGGGTTCTTGGTATTAAGATCAGCCAGGCAAAGGTCATATGTTTACCTGCAACCAAAGGAATATATTGTATAATTAGCAGCCCCTTCAGAACCTAATGGACTGGGGAATCTAAAGGAACTACTGGACCTCTAGGTCCATAGTTGCACTTGAACAGACTTGAGTGATACCTAAACTGTCACATTCTTTTTCCTCTTCCAAATTCCAGTTGCTTTAAGCCAAAATGTCCAGACAGAGCTTTTCCTCTTTTGTTGCTTTAGCTGCTTATTGTTGTCTATAGCTTTGTGCTTCTGCTAAGGAGAAATCTAGCTGTTTCTTTCTTCTGCAGTTACCCTTTTAGAAACTAATATTAGAGAAAATATATTTTTTGTCTCGAAAAACAGTCATCAGTTGCCAAAAAAGTAGCCGTTTCTTTTGATGTTAATTTTTGTTTCTTCTTGATCTCTAGATGCAACATCTTTCTTCCTTTCACTCCCTTTTTTCCCTTACATGGACAAATTTCTTAGGAGTTCACATGAACACTCTTTTACCAGGTTGTTGGTGAGCGTGTGAGGATAAAGAAAGAGGATACACAGGACCTGCAGCCCCAGCAAGTCCTGGGGCTGAGAAACTATGCCCTCAAGGTGAACTCATTTGGCAGGTGCCACCATATCTACCTCAAAGGCCTGGTCTATCTTCAGTGACCTAAATGAACATACAGAACAAAAGGATTTTAAGTATATCTCTTGAGTTTACTCTCTGAACTGGCCTAACCTTAGCCTGGGCTGAACTAGGAAGCAAGAAAGTTTACCTTCAGTGCCACAGGGGATATAGTGCTTACCACGCAGTCACAGTTTGGTTTCATATCACAGATCTTTCACATGATAAAGGCATTTTGTGTAATGAATCCTGCAGTTAGTATAAGATGTGTTATATCCCACCTCTGTTACTTACTGACCATGAATTTAAACCTTGTTTCCGGTAACGTGGTCAGACATTCATTTATTCAACAAACACTTACTGAGTATCTAGTATGTGCCAGACCCTGTTCTAGGTGCTAGATAATCAGCAATGAACCAAAATTCCCTGTCCTCCAGGAGTTCACTCCCTAGCAGGAGGAGAGAAAATATATATAATTAATTAATTAGCATGTTAGAAGTTGATACAAAAAGCACTGTGGACAAAAACCAAGGAGGGTGGATGAGAAGAGTAGACTGGATGAAAAGCTGTGATTTTACACAGGATAGATCAGCTTAAGCCTCACTGAGAAGACATTTAAGAACGTACTTGAAGGATGGGTGTATGAATCCTGTACCCTCTCAGCAAATACAGCTGGGTAATATGTGTCAATATCTATGACATACAGATGCATATATCATTCATATATATATATATATATATATATATATATATACATACACCTGTGTTATACATAAATATTTCTCACTCTCTTTCATCTATCCGCCTATTTATCTATATACCTGCCTTAAGAGCCATGACTTCATACTGATATCTCCAGCTCCAGTCTGGAAGCACAGGGTACATTCTTACCTTTCCCTTCCCCTGATTGTAACCCCCTTCCCCAACAGTGAGAAAGCTAACTTCTTTATCCTCAACGTATTTGCTCATTTGTGTAAGCTTGGAATACACAGAAGGTAGTGAAAAGAAAACCTATTGAGTGTAATATTAGTTTACATTTTTTTCTTAATCTAAAATTTACATATATTCACATGCATAAATCTAAACTACACAATTTGATGAGATTTGGCAAAAAAATATACCTGTGTAAACTAAACCCCCATCAAGACATGAGATATTTCCATCACCCAGTAAAGATTCCCCTTGTCCCTCTCAGTTACCAGAGGCAACCACTGCTCCAATTTTTATTTTTTTATTTTTAAGAATAGAGTTACTTTGCCTATATGAATGGAACCATTTGTGTCTCTTTTTTGTCTGGCTTCTTTTGCTCAGCATGGTATCTGTGAGATCCAGACAGCACTACACTTTTGTGTAAGTCTACTTTCATTCATCCATGTTGTTGCACCATTCACTCATTCGTTCCATTCTATTGCTAAATAGTATTCCATGGCATAAATATATGAATATACCATATTTTATTGCCCCTTAGTGTTTCTTTGTATAGCATCATTCTGTTGATGAATACTTGGGCTGATTCTAGTTTGGAGATATTATAAATGAAGATGCTGTGAACATTCTTATACAAGTCTCTGTGGATATATGCTTTTATTTCTTGGGTAAATACTAGAGGTAGAGGAGGAATCAGGGTCACAGATGTTTAAAGAAATTATCAGACCTTTAAAAAATAAGTGGTTATATCATTTTATACTCCCATCGACAAGCATAACAGTCTCTTTAATCTTCACCATTTTAAAGGTAGGCAATGCACACCTCATAGTGGACCTAATTTGTAGTTTCTTAATGAATGTGATGTTATCACTTTTTCATGTGCTTCTTGACCATTCCTATATTTTCTTCAGTCAACTGTTTATTTGAGTCTTTATATCAGTATTTTATCAGTTTGCTTGCCTTTTGGTTGTAGAATATCTTTTTCCAGATATATTGTTACAAACATTTCCCCTCAATCTGTGGCGTATTTATTAATTTCTTTAATATTCCTTAATGATGAACAAATGTTTTTAGTTTTGATGAGGTCTAATTTACCTTTTCTGTTGTTGTTGCTCTATGGTAATTGTTTTTCTTGTTTTTCTAAGAAATCTTTGACTAACCCTAGGTAACACAGATACTCTCTTATAATTTCTTCTAACATTTTATAGTTTTAGATTTTATATTTTATGATTCTTCTCAAATGGAACCTTGAGTTTGATATGAAGTAATGGTTAAGGTCCTTTTTTTTTTTGTCCTTATAGATCTATCTGTCTTTCTATACCTAATGTCATATTGTCTTGACTACTATAGATTTATAAAAAGTCTTGAGGTCAGAGAGTGCAAGTCCTTAAACTTTATTCTTCCTTTTCTTCAGTTTATCTAGGTACTTTGTATTTCCGTATAAAATTTAAGATTAGCTCCTATTCTTCCCGGACCGGGGCACGAACCCGTGTCCCCTGCATCGGCAGGCGGACTCTCAACCACTGCACCACCAGGGAAGCCCTCTAAATTCTTATAAGGAGTTGTGGTGGGGATTATGATTGGGGTTGTGTTGAATCTATAGATCAATTTGAGGAGAATGGATATTTTTGCAATATTAAGTCCCCTAATTCATGAACATGATATATCTCTCCATTTGTTTGTCTTCAATTATTTCTCTCAGTAATGGTCTACAATCTTCAGGATATGAGTCTTTCACATAAAAATTATTCCTAAATCTGTTATTTTTGGTAGGTATTATAAATGAATAATATTAATTTGTTGCTAGTATGCAGAAACACAGTTGACTTTAAATTCTTCCATTTACAAATTCATTGATTTCTGTATTCATTATTTCTTTCATTGCACTATATTGGGTTTAATTTGCTCTTAATTATCTAGCTTACTAAAGTGAAAACTCAGATCATTAATTTTAAAACTTTAAAAAAACATAAGCATTTATAGCTACAGATTACTCCCTAATCACTGTTCTAACTGCACCTCAAACATTTCACATGTTGTATTTTTATTATCATTTAATTCAAAATATTCTCTAATTTCCATTGTTACTAAGCTTATTGGATCTGAAACTTTAGTGTTTTTCCATCAAATTTTGGAAAGTTTCTGCCATTATTTCTTCAAATGTTTTTTTCTGCAGCATTCTGCTTCCTTTTGGGGATTCCAGTTACACATATATTACACTGCTTGATATATTCTCATAGGTTGATGAAGTAAATTGCTTAAGTACTTTTTTTCTCTTTTTTAAACTGGTTAACTTCTATTGAGATGTCATCAAATTCACTCTTTTTCTACCATCTGCAATATGCTTTTAAATCCATCTTACAGAATTTTAATTTCAATTATTGTATTATTTTAAAATTTTAATTACTCTGCCAGATTTCTCATATTTATTCATTATGAATACAACTTTATTTCCTTGAAATATATATAATATCAGCTTTAAAGTTCTTATCTACTAATTCCAACATCTGAAAAATCTCTGGGTCATTTCCATTGATTGCTTTTTTTTTCTGGTCTGGATCTCAATTCTCTGTTTCTTCATCTGTCCAGTGTGTGTGTGGGTGTGGGTGTGTGTATGTGTATTTCTTTCTTTCTTTTTTTTTTTTTTTTTTTTTTTTTTTTTTTTACTGAATGCTGGACAGTGTGTAGTAAGTTGTAGACACTCTGAATTCCATTATCCCCCTGTGAAGGGCATTGACTCAAACCCAAAACTGTCTTTCCTGTAGTGGGAAGCAGCCAAGATTTCTTCTCAGTTCTTTTAGCCTTCATATGCTCTTTCTGCAGGGCCCCTGGAATAGTCCCATGATATGCACGATTCAATGATTATTCAATAGTTTTAAGAGTTATATTCATATTTTGGGGGTTTGACCCCTCTTCAGCCCCTTCTTTCTGGTATTTCTCCCAACTTTAATTTTCAAGTCATTCTGCTAGCCCAAAACTCTGTCCTCTGACACCTCAATTCAGCAAGTCTGTGACTTTCTCTAGCCTTGCCTCATGTGGATCAGGGAGTGCCCTCAGGCAAATAGCCACAAAAATGTATATATATCACATACAATTCCTATTTTTTCATGGGACTACTTCCCTACAACTTCTTTCTACATTTATTTTTGCTCTGTAGTGCTTTCTAGTGTGTTTTAAAAATATTTTGCCCACAGTTTTAAACTGCTATTTATTGGAGGGATAGTCCAGCTAAGTTGTTGTACTATTATCAGAAGCTATAATCTACAAATTCAATTTTGAACCTGTTAGTCTTGACATATTTATTAAATATTTGTGTAAAAACATTGAGGAGGCAATTAAATATACAACTGTGGAGTTCAGGGTAGAGATCTGGGCTGGGGTTATAAATGTGGTAGTCATTAGCATATAAATGCTATTAAGCCGTAAGACTGGAAGAGATCACCAAAGGAGTGAGTATAGATGAAGAAGAGAAGTAATTTAAGTACTGAGACTTGGGCTTCTCCAAAGATTAGAAAACTTGGAGAAGAGCTGACAAAGGAGACTGAGATGGAAAAGCAAATGAGATAAAAGAGAAACCATGAGATTGTGGCACCTTGGAATCCAACTGTGAAAAGTTTTACTAGGAGAAGTGATCAATTGTGTCAAATTCTGCTGATAGGGCAAGATGAGAAATGAAACTGATGACTGGATTTAGCAATATGGAGGTCATTGACAACCTTGGTAAGAGCAGATTTAGTTGAGTGCCAAGGGTAAAAGTCTGACTGGAATGAATCATACAAGCAACTGCCTACTTCAGATGATTATTAAGGGGATTTACATGATAAATCATTAATTATCTTAATATATAAAGGACTCAGATTAATAAGGAAATGAGGAGTTACTGTTTAGTGGGTACAGTTTCAGTTGGGAATGATGAGTTCTTGAGCTGGATAGTGCTGATGGTTGCATAACTGTGAAAGTACTTAAGGCCACTGAATTGTATACTTTAAAAAAGTAGTTTAAATTGTAAATTTTATGTTATGCATATTCTACCACAATAAAAATAAAGAAATGGCAACTCACTATAAAAATGAGCAAAACAAGAATATACAAAAAACTAAATACAAATGGCTATTAAACACATGAGAGAAGTTCTATCTAACTACTATTAAATTAGCTAGTTGAATAAAGGTGAATTAAAATTAACAAGTGCTGCTTTTCATTTATCAGATTGGCCATGTTGAAAAACTCTGGTAACACACTGTGAAATATAAAGGGTGAAACATAAAGGGGGCAACATTTTCAGGGAACAATTTGGTGAGATCAAAATTAGAAAGGCATCTACCATTTGATCTAGCAATTTCATATGTTTATATACATATATTCAAACATATATGTATAACTGATATATAATACAGTCATACATGTCTGCAATGACATATTTATTCAGATATTCTCTGCTGTATTGCTTTGAGTAGGCACAGACTGGATAAATAATGGTATAACCATACAATAGAATCCATGACTTCTGTGCAGCCCTTGAAAAGGAGGAGGCAAATCAACCCAATCGGCAAGATGGAGAACACCATGTAGAATATAATAGTACACTGATTATATAAAAGAGGGGGAAATACACATAAATAAATATGTGCATAAATATGTGTATATATACATATATATCTCATTAGTACAAACATACACACAAACATGAATCCACACAATCTTAAAATATCTCGGGAAGGACTTAGAAGAAATTATTACAGCACTGCCTCTAGGTAGGGGACATAGAACGCTGTGGGTCTGAGGTATAGGAAGACATTATTTACTCTGTCTTTCTATACTTTCAAAAAAAGTGTGTGTGTGTGCTTTTACCAGGTACCCATATCGCTCTTTCATAAAATATAAAAACTTTTATTGAAGTAAAATATATCACAAGCATACAGCTTGATATATTTTCACACACTGATGTAATCAGAGTACAACGTTAAGAGCACCTCTGAAGCTGTTCTTATGGCCCATTTTAACGATTATCCCAAGAAATTATCCTTACAATTTTTTAAGACTCTATTTTTTTAGAACAGTTTGAAGTTCAGTGCACAACTGAAGGAAAGGTAGAGAGATGTGCCATCTCCCCCTTGACCCTGCACATGCAGAGCCTCTCCCATTATCAACACCCCCAACCAGAGGGGTACATTTGTTATAAATGATGAGCCTACACTGTCACATTTTTTTAGAAGCCAGAGTTTATTTCTACTTTAACAATACTCAAGGAACTTTCAGAAGGTTAAAAGACCCAACGATATCTGGGTTTAATGTCACATGATTATCATGTGACATCCAATGTCCATAGTTTACATTATGGCTCACTCTTGGCACTGTACATTCTATGGGTTTGGGCATATAATGATGTCTCCATCATTTTGGTATTATACAGAGCACTGCCCTAAAACTCCTCTGTGCTCCAGCTATTCACTTCTCTCCCCTCATCCTTACATTTTAAAATGCAATATTTAGACATATTTTTCTATCAATCCCTAGAGTTACTCACTATCTATGTTATTCTCCAAAACTGGACAAAAGATTTATGATGTGTTTAATTCCCCATCTCTTCTTCATCTCCCATAAGATACTATCTAGGAATTAAATTCTAGTGTGTTACTAGTATTTTTAAAGCATCAACTACAGCTTATTTAGCGTTAATAATGGGTTCACTGGTTTCCTGACTCACTACTGCTTCTCGTATCTCATGTCTTTCTCTTGGAGTTTATAGCAACGGTTGGTATTCTTTTCAGCTTCCCAACATCAATCTTCCTTCCCCTAATTTGGAAATTTCCTACCTCACAATCTAGACCTTACTCTACCTACCACTAGAGAATTTTAAAGTCAGAGAGATTTTCTTTACCAGGCTGCCTTGAAAGCAGGGGCCAGGCTTGCCAATCAGTTACCTTCACCCCAAGGACAGCAAACGTCTGTCTTGATGATGGGAGGTGGCAGCAATGACAGCTACATCTGGTCTCCAGAGGCAAGAGGAGTGGTTGTTCCAGTGGGAGTGTCCACTCCTTGTGTTTCTAAGATGCTGCCATATTTATGTGTTCATAACTTGTGTCCACAGTCCATTGTACTGCTGTAGAGAAATTCCATTGTATGACATAATACAAAATAGTACAGTTTATTTTTCCATTTTGCTGCTTAGGAACATTCGGGCCTTTTATTTTTTAATTACAAAAAGAATGCTACTCCCAACAGTCCAGAAATGAATTTCCTGGTGCACATCTTCTGTCTTGGACACTAAATATCCATGCCCTATTCCAGAAGATGAAATCAGAATGTCTAGGGATGAGGTCTTAGAATTTATCAAAATCAGATTATTCATATTAAGTAAATAACTGACATTATTATCATCTTTATTATTTGAGTCCTAGGTTAATCAACTGAAATCTAGACCCAATACCACCAATACCCTTGTTGTAGGGAAGAAATATTTATCCTGTATTCATTTTAGCAATAGTACTAGTCTCTCCTTTCTTGGAGGATCTGACAGGTTTCTGGTCTGAGCCTCTGGACCAGTCTTTTCTAGTGACCTTCACTGGAGACAACCTAAGGACCTCACTCACACTCAGAGGTTCACACACCATTGTGAATAGCCTTTGCTCAGGGTAAGAGGCAATTAGAAAGGACACAAATAATGCTTTAGCACAAAGGGAGAAGATTCTAGTAGTTGAATTTGATAACTCATCATCTGGATAGTTGAAGAAAGGGTATTTTCTCTCTCTCTCTCTCTCTCTCTCTCTCTCTCTCTCTCTCTCTCTCTCTTTTTCTCTTTCTTCTCTGTTTCTCTTCTCATAATGATGCCGTCTATACAGCTGCCTCCTACAGATCAGCCATGTATTCCCTGAGAGCATTCTGAAAAATCCAATGCTTGGGGCTCATTTGCATTTCTAATAGAAGTGGGGCAAGACATTCCTTGAACTGAATCCTGGTACAAGTTGGGCTTGGGAAACTGCTTCAGGCAATCGTATTTTTTTAATTCTGTACTGGGAAAAACCTAAAATGTACTTAGCCAAACACTCTGAGCCCTGAGGCACTTGAAGCGAAATGTAATCCATATGTTTCTGATTCATTTCACTCACCTCAAAGGTTCTTCAGAGTCAAGTCTCACTGCTAAGAAGTCTTCAAACTGTTCAACTTTCCTCTTTCTCCACAATAAGGAGGACTCATCTACTGAACCCATTTCCCAAAAGATAGTAACATTCAGGCTTAACATTCAAAACCCCTATTTCTAGAGTCCTGCATGCTACTGAATATATCCTGCGTCTTTAAAAATCTGTCCTTTTCTTTAAAAAGAAGCACCACAGCATCTTAATAAAATGTTACAAAAGAGGGAGGAAGGAGGATGCTAAGAGATGATTTTGTTTTTGAGACCCAGAGATTCTTAGGGTTAGAAGGGGCCTGATTCTATACTTTAACTTGGTTCAATTTACTACTCATTTTATATGATGCCGATTCCACTTAATATTTTCTCTCTAATATACAATGACTTTCTTTTCTTTTTCCTTCCTTCTTCCTTCCCTCCCTCCCTCCCTCCCTCTTTCCTTTCTTCCTGTGACACAAAAGAATTGGCAGTGATACATCCCAGGCAGAAAATATTTTAGTCCACTGTTAGAGCATGTTACAAATGATCTAATTTTCTGTTTTTTCCTCTTAAGTGGAAAATGTTATCTTTGTATGCATAAAGGCATGCATAGAACAGAGTAGATCCTCAAAACGTTTTGGCTCTACAGAGAAGGACCAGAAATAGCCTAGCGGATATAGTCAGGAAGGCCCAAGGTGGATTGTGAGTTTAAGCAGTAAACTGGCAAATATATTTAGAGGATCCAAACTCTGTGAGTGAGATTGCTGAGTGCTAATCCCAGGGCAGAAACTGCTTGCTTTCTGGCCCATTTTATATCATCTGCTATTCACATTACATTTTATGAAACTCTTTACATTTGTTATTTCATTTAATAAAGAGTAGCCAGGAGAGCACATTCAAGTGTCTGCGTTTACCTCTGTATGCAGAGTCAGTTGGAACATTTTGATTCAATTGACTAGTTACTTCACACTGGGAGTCAATTTAGTCAAATAACTAGTTAACTCCATCAGCCTGCCTGAGTGTTTTTTAAAACCGAAATGAATTTCAACTCAATTCAAGCCTGCCAAGTTAACTGAACTAGCCATAGCTTAAGTAAAATAATTATTCTAGTGAGTACCGTCCTTGAGTGTTTTTGGATTGACAACATTTATATTACTGGCCTGAATTTTCACGTTCCTCAGGTCCAATAGTCTTCCATTCTATCTAGAGCCATTATGACATATGGTAAATGAAATGCAATTTTCCCCAGTAGCTTATAAAAAGGCTAAAAATAACTTTTACTTCACCTGCAAAACTTTGCTACCCACATTTTCCCTTATGAGGAGGAAACTCATCAGTAAAGAACAGGACAAAGAAGCCACAGATTGGAAAGAGCCAAAGTGAAAGCCTGTGGATTGTCTCTTAAATCAGAGACCAAACCCTGTTCTAGAATAATCCATTTCCAGTGTTGGTAGTTTATGGGAATGCAGCCTTGAAAGAAAAGTGTCTTCTAACTCAGGTTCCATATTCAATTTTGAAAGAGTGTGTGGTGCTTACGTAATGTTTCCAATGAAGTGGACCAAAAATTGTTTAGAGACGTACTGTTTTCTGTATAACATTCTCTTATTATATAAAGTATGCATATTTAGTTTAAAACTAGTTGACTACTCCAGATAAATAGGGTTATATAAAAACGTTTTGCCATATTCCTGAAAAATTACTGTATTTATCAAAACATGTTTGTAGGTTGCAAGATGTTAGTTTAATGGAATGATGCTCTTGGCTAGATGTTAACCTTAATGGAAACAACAAATATGGGGTCTGAATAAATTTAACACCCCTTTCCTCATATAGTGCCAATCCCTCTCTATCCTACTCCATTCCCAAAACATTTAGCTTACAGAAAAATGTTCAGATTCCTCACTGAGGATTCAAGGCCTTGGTGTACCTGTCTGGCCCTGTCTACCACTACAAGACCATACCCCAGCTGCACTGGTGGATTCTAGGTTCTGGGAGAAGCACAGCAGCCTCCACATTGCTCACCCCAACACTTTGCTGTAGTCCTGCTGCACCTGGCCTCTCCTTCCTCTCTCTGCTTTACTCACATGACTCTTACCCATCTTGATGAACCTGGTCATACATCCCTTTACCAAGATGGAAGACTTTGAGTCCACAAACTTCTCCCTTCCCCGCAATAGTTTAGCATTTTCTGCTTATGCCCCTTATCTGGTAATGACATGCTACCCATTATTGCTAGATATGATCTCAAATTTTCATCCATCTCCCTCCAACTAGATGGTGAGATCATTGGGGGCACAATCCATGTCTGGATTATTCATGTTTGGGTAAGAACATGGTAACAAACTCCAGTATTTATCATCATTATCATCGTCATCAAAGTCTTAATAGTACCTTACACTTGGATAATGTAAGGTACTTTACTGTTGGCACAGCCATCTTACAAAGAGAGTTCTACTCATTCTCACAATCACTCTTTGAAAAAAATTATGAGAAAATTATCTCCATTTCATGGAGGAGGAAGCAAAGACTTGAAATTTTGTGATTTACCGGACTTCAAGTAGTAGAGTGTCAGAGCCAGGATTTCAAGCCTGACTTTTTGGGGGGTGTGGGGGGAGCTTAAGAGAAATAAAAATTCATTTCGACTCCAATATAAGTTTGACAAAAAGAAGCTATTTAAAAATTACTAAATGAAGATGAACATATCTTCCTAATTGAAAACTACTATCACTTACTAAGTATGTACTCTCTACTACTAAAGCATTTACACATATGATGCCATTTAATCCTCATAAAGTTCCGGAAGAACGGATATTACTACCCCCTTTTTACAGAAGACATTCACACAGTTTAAGTAATCTGTCTAAAGTCACATAACAGAAAGTGGTGGTCCAGAGTATTTAACCTTAGATGGCCTGATTCCAAAGCACATTCCCTTTCTATTACATTGAGCTGCTTCTCTAGAACTCTAAAACAAAAGGATGAAAAGTCTTAAAATAAAATCTACTCAGATACTCCTACAATGAAAAGTAGGTCTATACTCTATCTCACATAAAGATTCATTGATTTTTTTTTTGTTTGTCATGTTGCACTCATTAATTCTAATCAACTAACTTACTACCTAAGCTCTAAAAACGATATAGGACTTATGATTCCTGCTACAATAACGTATACAGTAGACTGTGATATGCATATATAAATAAAAATGCATATTGTAAACCTTAGAGCAACCAATCAAATAAAACACAGAAAAAGACATGTATAGCTAATTAGCCAACAGTGGACACAAAATGGAATTGTTAAACAACTCAGTCCAAAAGAAGGTAGGAAAAAAGAAAGGAACAGTAACAAATGGGACAAATAGGAAAGAAATAGAAAGATGATTTTAAACTTAAACATACTAATACTTTTATTAAATGTAAATGCTCTAAATACTCCAACTGGAAGACAGAGATTGACACACTGGATATGTACTCTAAAATCTACTTTAATGCACAGAAATCTCTTACATTCCGATAATAAAGCAATTATACTCCAATAAAGATGTTAAATAAAATAAAATACAGATGAAGACCTAGTTTAAAATAAAAAATAGACAAAGGACCTGAGGTGATTTTTTACATTTTTTAAACTTTTTCCAGCTACATTTCCCATTCTCTGGGCTTGCTCTGTTTTTCAGCCATGCAAGTTCATGGGGTAGTATAGGACTCAAAATATTATCCAAGCCCTCTGTCTAGGTATTAACCAAACTACTATTCAACAAAACTAACAAGGAAAAGATTTGCCGGACTGAACGGTGTTGAACCACAAAGCAAGTACTGATTTTTCTTCCAAAGAAACAAGGAGATAAATAATTATACAGGTGTGTTTTGTTTTTTAATTTAAATAATTTACTGTAATAATAAAAACAAGGCAAATTCATTGTAGAAAAACTTGGATATCTTCACAAACACAACAAAGAAATTAAAATGATGCAATATCATGCCATCCATAAAGAACCACTTATGATATTTCAGATATTTTTCCTGTTATCAAAAAACACTATATATATTTTCCAGAAATAAGATAAAACTTTTTTCATTTTAAAATAAATTGTGAATATCTTTTCATGTTAATACATCTTCTGTAAAAGTCTAATGACCATTATTCTATCATATGGGACACTGTAATTAATCAGAGTAATAATTATGGCCAACATATATTGAACACTTACTGTGTACAAGGCACTATGCTAAGAGCTTTGCAATATTCATTTAGTCCCACTTCCTTACTGTGTAACTAACTAATATTATTAATTGCCATACAACATTTTTGTATTGCTAATAGGACAAGTTGCCTTATTTTACAGTAAACACTAAATCTTTCTTTGGCATTGGTTTGGCATTATGCTATTCCTCCTACCTCCAAAATGTTGTTTCTTTCTATTCCTAGTATACATGCCCACCCAAAACAATAGTCCACCTGTTGAATGTATCCATGACAGTATGTGCCTCAATTGCAATAGAAATATAATTTCATTCATTGATCCAAATTCATTCTGGTGAATGTTTTGAGTACTTCAGCATTGCACTGTAGTATCTCCGAATCCCCTACTTTTTGTCTTTGAGTTTTGTCCAAGTTTTTTGCTATAGCAATGCTGTAATCAACGTCCTTGCAGGCATTTAAGTAAACTGTGTCATGATCGTACTGTGATTTGCCTGATGTCCAGATGTTCTCACTCACTCTCAAGACCTGAACTATGCACCCAGATGCTTACCTGGTGTTGTGTATGAAAATGAATCTCCCTCAGTGGTGTGCTGGAGGCTGCTTGTGTCAGCTTGGAGGACTTGATTGTGTGTATCTCTTTCCAACTCAGCATTCAGTTTTTTCACCCTGAAATCATCCATACGGGAGTATTTATACCACAGAAATCGGCAAATCCCAACCATCAATTGGGGCGCTCTTTTCCCTGGAGGGCTTGTGGTTACATATTTACCAGTGCATCTCTGTACTGTATTAACTTATTGATGAGTTAATACAGGTATCTTGTATGCAGCACCACACAGTGACTCAGTTGGCACGATTCCTAGTCAATATAGTGTTGTCTACCAGCCAAGCAGTCTGCAACATAGCAGTGCTGAATATATAGTGTGGCCCAAGGTCACACAGCCTGTAAGTGGTGAAGTCAGAATTCTAACCTGAGATGTTCTCTGTCTCCAAGGCCCATGTTCCTCTGCTCCATTCTGCTGTTTCTGGAGAGGGCAGGCTCTGGACACAGACTGCCTGGCTTTACCACTTGACCAGCTACATAACTGTGGACAAGTTACCTACATTCTCTATCCCTAACTTTCTTCAGCCACTAAAAAGGAATAAGAATAGCATCTATTTCATTGTGATATTATAAGGATTAAATGAAGTAATGAATCCAAGGAACTCAGCACCAGTGCCTGGCATATAACAAGTGCTCTATAAATATTAATTACTATTAATACATATATTTAAAGCATATAATGTGATAAATCAGAATCTTTTATCTAGCAATTATTTATCTTTTATCCCACAGTGTTCTTTTAAGGTAAAGAATGTTTGACAGCTTTGTTTTTAAAAAAGCTTTAAAATCTAATTGAGCACAGAAATTCTTCTTTTTTTTAAACATCTTTATTGGAGTGTGATTGCTTTACAGTGGTGTGTTCGTTTCTGCTGTATAACAAAGTGAATCAGCTATATGTATACATATATCCCCATATTCCCTCCCTCTTGCGTCTCCCTCCTACCCTCCCTATCCCACCCCTCTAGGTGGTCACAAAGCACCCCGCTGATCTCCCTGTGCTATGTGCAAAATTCTTCTTTTAACAGCTGATACATATTTCAGTAAATAAGTTATGGTTCCATTACAGAAGAATTATTTACCAGTTCATTTGTAGATCAAGTTCCCTTAAAAGCAGAGGAGCCTTAGATATCTGAATAAGTGATTTCCTTTTGAAAAATTACAGTACCATGACCTGAATACCTTAATTTTAGCTAATCAGTAGAAATCTGGTTGTTGTTACCTTGGACAAATAGTCTGCTTTGATTTCTCCTTATAAGGAAGCATGTGCTTTGGACATAATATTCTTATTGTATTAAGGAATATATCTTGATAAATGGAAACATGAGCTTTCAGTGGAGACTCTACTTCTACTAAAGTTGCTTAAAATAAGTTAAATATGCTCTCTCAATTCCTGTCAATTGATAATGTGGAAGAAGTTTTAGGGACATGATCATCTATAAAACAAAGACAGCAACAGACTGAATAGAAAAAAGTGCCTGGCATATAGTAAGGCCTCAATACTTATTTACTGAATGAAAAATTAAACCATCTGCAGTGACCATTGTAGTAACACACATACACACACAGATATAACACACACAATGGATATATTTGATGTACACACAGATATAACAACTAATAAAACCATATAAATCTAATCTAAAATACAAGTTGTAATGTATGTCATCACTGTATTTCTTGTAGTTCATGGGAGAAACACTTTGATAGATTTTTATAAAGATCGTGGTCCTTTTCTTAAAGTTACCTGGCAGCCCCGACACTGAATTTAAGTAAAGGGGATATTGGCCTGAGAGGTCATTCACAGGAAGACAGAATTGCTTTATGGCAATCAATGCTGCCCCTTTTTTTGCAATCAAACCTGATGGCAAAGAGCTAGTCCTTTTAGCCAGGAACATTTTACTCCATTGATACTCCACGCTATAATGAGATAGTATGAAAACAAATCCAACATGTGAAATCTCTTATTATTTTTTTGTTGTTGTTTTCTAGAATTTGGATTTCAATGGTATTTCCCCTGATACTTCAGTGAAACTTTAAGATAGTTTCCAGTTTTCTGTGAAGTTTTGACAACCGAAGGCAATCTCTCCCAGCACAAAATCAACTTGCCTCTCAGGTCTGCCCCAAGGTGAAAATGTCAGCTACCTGAAATCCTAGCCAGACTGCTAAAGGCCAGGGACAAACCAGAAAGAGGTTTTCTCTCTCCCAAAGTTCCCTCAGAAACTTCTCACAGCCTGGTTGTCTAAGGGATCAGAAATGCCAAAATAAACAAAACAAAACAATCCAGTATGAAGTCATAACTTGAAGGTCCATAAAGTATAACAAGCACCTAGTGTGACCTGGCCCAGCCTGAGAGAGACCTCCAATAGCTCAAAGACACTCAGGGCTGTCCTGCTCTTCTCATCCTCCTGCTTTCTGTTCATCCCGGGGCCAGGTGAAGAAAGGAAGCTGGAAGGGTTCTCCAGCTAGTTCAGTCAAGAAATAGGGGAGAGGGGCTTCCCTGGTGGCGCAGTGGTTGAGAGTCCGCCTGCCGATGCAGGGGACACAGGTTTGTGCCCCGGTCCAGGAAGATGCCACATGCCGCAGAGCGGCTGGGCCCGTGAGCCATGGCCGCTGCGCCTGCGCGTCCGGAGCCTGTGCTCCGCAACGGGAGAGGTCACAACAGTGAGAGGCCCGCGTGCCGAAAAAAAGAAAAAAAGGAAAAAAAGAAATAGGGGAGAGATATTTTATGTGTCAAGAAACTTAAGTTCCCCTCTTCCTCTGCATCACTTGTGAAACGAAGGACCTGTTTATTTCACTTGTCTGGGCCTCAGTCCCCTCAGCTGAAAAGATAAAGAGGACCATCGCTTTAAAAACATGATATTTCAATGTTTAAAAAAAATCCTACAACTTACAGAGTGTTTACTGTGTTCTGGGAATTCTACTAACTTCTTCATATATGTTATTACATTTTCCTTTCACAATAGCCCATCCTATTGATATTATCCCTACTTTATAGATGAGAAAACTGAAGCTTAGAGAGGTTAGGTAACTTGATCAAGTTCATGGGGAGATGGCAGAACTAGAATTCAATCCCAGGCCAGCTTGTTCCCTGTTCCAAATTGCACATCTTTACCCAGTACCCTGAGCTGTGCCTGACATACCTTTGATATTTCTGTAGCACTTGACAGTATCATAAAGCAAGGTCAAACCAAAGTCTCCGGAGATCCTCTGGACACTCCTCTAAGTGTCCCTTCTACAATATGTTGTCCTCTTATCCATTGGCATTAACAACCCAGTTCTATGTCGCGTTTGATGGCAAACGTCCATGCAACAGAAAGAAGCCGCAGGATCTTATCTGGTCATTTCATTTGCGCAAGCAAGGCTCTATGGAGTCCGGACGTCTGTGACTCATCCATCAGCTCTGAATCGCTTTCAAAATTTACTGATCTCCGAACAGGAATGGGCAATGGCTTCACAGAAAATGGAAAGCTTTGAACCTTTGCCAAAATCTCAAACCCAAACGAAACCCAAGTGTTTATGTTGAGTTTGGGTAAAAACTTTGTTCTTCTGGCTCCTGCAAAGTCAAAGATGTCTCTCTTTCCGTTCCTCCAGGCTTAATGAATGACAAATTAAAGTGAGCCAAACACGCACCTTGCGAGGAGGAGCTGCCAGCGACTGATTTCTGATCTAATAGCCTTAGGATTTTCTCTGACATGGTTAGGCTTGAGACAGTCCATTTCGAGGAAAAGCAGTTAAAGGAAATCTGATTAAAAAAACTTCCATTTACTGCTAAGGCAGTGATTTTTAGGAGGCTGAGTGGTAAAGGAGGGAGAATGCGTGCTCTGGTTTCTATGGGACCCAGGCATGAATCCTAATTCTTCCATTTAGCAACTGTGTGACCTTATACAAGTTATTCAGCTTCTTTGAGCCCCAGATTCTTCATCTATAAAACTGGGATAATGGTTACTTACCAACATGTTTGTTGCAAGGATTAAATGAATTAATCATGTAAGAACTTAATATATTTGTCATCCCCAAACTCCACAAAATTTTACAATTTTAGAAGTAAAAGAGACCTATGATATTGAGTTCAGACACCTGATTTTATAAATTATAAAGGTAAAGCCCAGGGAATTAAAATCCAAAAATCATATAATTAAGTCAATGGCAGTCCAGTCCATTCTATTTGTGGCCACCTTGACATTATATATATGCAGATCCTGCATATAAAGATACATTTATCCAATCAACACAATTTATGGAGTATGCTTTAATTGCTTAGCACTGTGTTAAGAATTGTGAAGAATTAAAAAAACAAAGAGCCTCAGGCATTATCAACAACAAGCATTAGGACATTTCTGTGCACAGTGTTCTGAGCTTTCAGTTTGGGGATGATAAATTAAGTGTAAGACATGTTACATGCCATCAAAGAAGTAACAATTTAGTTGAGAAAACAACATTAATTCACATGGAACAAATGGAGAAACATGGAAGGGGGCTCATATAAGTGCAAATAGTATGGTTTAGATGTGAAAATAGGAGAAGAAAATAAGTAGGCTTGGGAGGAGTCAGAAGAGGCTTCCCAGAGTTACCTAGCCTTGAAGGATTCTTCTGTCATGAAAAGACTGGCAGAGAAAGAAGTTACTATAGGCTACTTTCCAGATGAGACAGTCAACTTCACCTGAAGCTTTGGTTGCTTTGTCTGATGATGGAAATGAGCTAGCTCCTACATTACAAGTTACTGTGAGGATTATACCAGATGATAAAAACTATATACCTGGCACATGGTGAGCACTTACTAAATATTCAGCCATACACTGAGATTCATGTTCACAAAATGCTGTAAGGTAGTTACAACTGTTCTCTCTATTTTCTCATGAGGAACCTGTGTTAAGTGCAATTAGATATGGGCATGTGACTGCATTTTGGTCATTAGCATTTGAGCAAAAGTAATATGGGTTACTTCTGGTGTAAAATGGTAAAGAAATGGTTATACTGTCTCCCATTTGCTGGCTTAATGGAGAGTGAACGAAAGACAAAAAGGAGGGTGGAGCCACAGGTTGGAAGTAGCCTGAATCCCTGAATGATCACATGGAAGGTAGCCCAACCAGAAATATCCCCCAGTGGACTGGAACATGAGTATGAAATGAGCTTTCACAGTACAACCACCAAGATTCCAGGGTTTACTTGTTATAACCTCTAACATTACTTAACTAATACATTTACTAAGGGTTTTTTTTTAAGACTGAATTACAACACACCACAGCAATAGCATATAAGTTGGGTAGTGGGTAGATATGGAGTTTAACTCTTCTAAACTTCTTGTCCTAGGGGAAGATAAAGATATTAACCTTAGCCTCTGATACATTACATAGACCTACTGTAATCTCCCAGGTAGTCCCTAAAGAACAGAAACATAGAACATAAATTCCAAAGTAGTAGTGGGGAAAATGTGAATAAGACAAAAATAAAAGAAAAAGAAGTCATAAGGGAGGGTCAAAAAGAAATCACAAAATATGATGGTAAATATAAAAATATTGGCAATTTCATTAAATATAAATGGATACGTGTTTCAAATAAAAGACAAAAATATCAGAATGGATTTTAAAAAGCTAACCATATACTATTTATAAGATACACATCTATAACTATAGAATAATTTAAAAGTAAAAGCATGGAAAATGACATACTAGGCAAATTCTAATCAAAAGACAGCTAGTGTAACTACATTAACATCAGACCAAATGGATCTAAAGTCAAAAGAAAAAAATGGTAAAGATAAAGAGTAAGTTTCATAAAGATAAAAGGTTGTATTAACCAGGGAGATATAATGATTTGAAATTCAGAGTGCCTATATAAAGCAAAAACTTAAGAACTACCAGGGGAAAGAGGAAACTCCACAATCATTGTAGGAGTAACTGATAGCAAAAGCAACAACAACCACCACCTAGTAAAAATATAGAAGATTTGAACAACATGATTAACAGACTTGGTTTAGTTGACAAATAAAGAACACAACACCCAGCAACTCCATACTGTACATTCTTTAAAGGTAGATAGAATATGAATAATTTACTCTATGTTGAGCCATAAAGCCATTCTCAACAAATTTCAAAGAACTGAAATTATGCAGATATAGTAGAAGAAAAGAAATAGTAAAGACAAGAATAGAATAAAACTGAGAGAGACCATGCAACAGAGAAGACCAACAAAGTCAGTTTACTCTTTAAAAAGATGATAGTTCGAAAAACTTTAAAACAGGTGAGATTGAGCAAAATCATAATGGAAGAAAGAGAGAAGTTACAAATAATCATTATCTGAAATGAAATGAAGAACACAATAATTGCTGTAGATGTCAAATAGATAAACAAATATTATGAATAATTTGGATAACATCAACAAATTCCTAGAAAAATATAACACTAAAACTGACTCAAGAATAAGCAGAAGACCTGAATAGTTACATAGCCATAAATAAAAGTAAAGCAACAGTCTAAAATTTTCCCACAAAGAAAATTTTAGGCCCAATTTCTTCACCTGCAAGTTCTAAAAATATTTAAGGAAAAGATCATTTCAATTTTATATGATCTCTTCCAAAGAACAGAAAAAGAGGGAGTGATCCCCATCTTTAATTGTATAAGACTACCATAACCTTGCTACCCAGATTGACAAGGACAATTCAAGAAAATTGCAGAGAATCTCATTCATAAACATTGATGCAAAAGTCCTAAACAAACTTAACCAACCAAATCAAGAAACTCATGAAAACTAGAATATATCATGACCAAGTAGGATTTATTCCAGAAATACAAGACTGATTTACATTAGGAAAACAAATTAAATTAATTTAATCACCATATTAACACATTAAAGGGAAAAATACTCATCTTGATAGAGGAAGTGTCAACCCTTGATACAACTAAAAATTCATTTGTGACTTTAAAAAGTTAATAGCAGCGACTTCCCTGGTGGCACAGTGGTTAAGAATCCACCTGCCCATGCAGGGGACACGGGTTCGAGCCCTGGTCCGGGAAGATCCCACATGCCATGGAGCAACTAAGTCCGTGTGCCACAACTGCTGAGCCTGCACTCTAGAGCCTGTGAGCCACAACTGCTGAGCACACGTGCTACGACTACTGAAGCCCACATGCCCAGAGGCCATGCTCCACAATAAGAGAAGCCACTGCAATGGGAAGCCCGCATACTGCAACAAAGAGTAGCTCCTGCTCGCCACAACTAGAGAAAGCCCACGCGCACCAATGAAGACCCAACGCAGCCAAAAAAATTAAAATATAAATAAATAACTACATTTATTTAAAAAAAGAAATAGCATAGTTTTTGATGAAGAAGAAATAAAACTGTCTGTTTTGTTCCAGATTATGTGATTCTATATTTAGAAAATCTAAAAGGATCTACAGATAAATTATTTGAATTAATAAGAGTATAGTAAGATTGCCAGGTTAAAAAAAATCAATATACAGAAATCATATACTAGCAACAAATAAATTTTTAAAAGATATAATTAACGCCTTAACAACTTAGCAATATATATAATGATATATGTATAAGATCTTTCAGAGATTATAAAACTTTATTGAATGACATTAAAGAATATCTAAATTAAAGAAGTATATGGTCTTCATAGATGGGAACACTTAATATAGCAAAGATATTAATTCTCTTCCAAAGTGATCTATATAGTCATTGCATCCCAAGCAAAATCCAGGCAGGATTTCGGGTTGAACTTAAAAGCTGAAACCAAAATGTGTATGGCTGGGAACCATCTGTTCTAGCTGTGTGGAGAGAGGGGGTCCTGGGGAGGCAGAGGAGTAGCTGATTTTCCTAACTGATTCTCAAAATGGCAGAGTAAATGGAGCCTTCAGAGTTCTATAAACCCATATGGAAAGGGGGCAGTGGCTCTTTATGATTGAGGCAAGAAAAAGGGGGCAGAAGGTTGAGAATAAATTTCCACAGACTTTTGACAACAAACTGGCCAAAAAATCATGAGTCATCTCAGCGAGAGTCTGAACCAAGATTTAAGTTAAGAAAGAAACAATTTATTCAAGTCTAAGATTATACTCAGGGCTAGGATTTATGCAAAAGGATGAGATATTTGATTTAAAAATTTTTTAAATAAAATGTACTTCAACGAACATTAAACAGTGACCAGAATAGGAGTAGCCCTATATATCTTCTTATTTAAGTTTGGCTGTGTTAATTATGAGTTGTACTTTTGTAAGAAAACCTGTTTTCTAGCTCCCTCTAAGTCATTGCTTCTCAACCTTGGCTCCATTAGAAATAAGTAGGGAGCTTTAAAAAAAATCCTGGGGCTTCCCTGGTGGCGCAGTGGTTGAGAGTCCGCCTGCCGATGCAGGGGACACGGGTTCGTGCCCCGGTCCGGGAAGATCCCACATGCCGCGGAGCGGCTGGGCCCGTGAGCCATGGCCGCTGAGCCTGCGCGTCCGGAGCCTGTGCTCCGCAACGGGAGAGGCCACGACAGTGAGAGGCCCGCGTACAGCAAAAAAAAAAAAAAAAAAAAAAAAAAAAAAAAAAATCCTGATACCCAGGTCACAATCAGAACCCCTGAGAGTGGGACCCAGGCATCAGTGCTTTTCCCAGTTTCCCAGGTGATTCTAATGCATAGTCAATGTTGAAACCCTCTACTCAAAGTAAAACCAAGCCTTCGGTATCACTGGATTACTAAGGATATAAATTTTTAGAGCCCTCCCCAGACCAATTAAACCAGAATCTCTGGGAAGAAGCCAGGGCATTGTGATTTTCCCCAAAGTTCCCCAGGTGAGTCTACCGTGTTGACAGGGATGAGAACCACTGGTTTGAGGCCTTCTGTTGATGTTAGCCACCACACTAGGCATTGCCAATATGTACTGGTGAATTTTTGCAACAGTGGGTTCGATTCCTTAAGCATTTGGGTAGTTCTTTGAGTGGTGAACTGATTAACTCTAAGAAAAATTTATTCAACATTTGTTGAATATCTATTGAAGACAAAAGATACAACACTGTCTTCAGATGGGAAAAAAATCCCAAACAAATACATATTCCAGTTTCCGGTAAATTGTGGGTGGTCCACTACCACCAAACTCTGTATAAAGGACCCTACCTTCCTGAAGGGTAATTTATTAAGATACAGTGCATGTATCTATCTTTTCTTCAAACCCTCAAATATAGCCCAGTCATATGAACCACATAGCACCTCTCCCATTCTCACAGCTTGGGAAAAGAGGAGAGGGTAAGGTGGTGATAACAGAAGGCAACATCACACCAAATATTATAATAGTCCTGCCAGTACCTGAGAAGTGTAGTTCACACTCACAAGAGCAGCACAGCAAGTTATGCTCCTCTGGCACCTCCTTGGCAGGCACGTAACTCCTACATGACTTAGCAAAATCCAGAACTTACAAGGCCAGAGCGCTCATTTACAGCTGAAAACACTGATAGGAATCATCTGAGGACCCTGCAGACCGCATGATTCTGCGTGGTCTCTCCCCACGTGCCTCTTCACCAGACGCCAGTTCACAAGGGCAAGCCCAACCCCCAACCACACACATACAAAGGACCTCTAATTAACAATCTCTGTTCAAAATGCTTCACTGTGTTTCTAGTTTATAAAGTTCTTTGTCAGATATTATCCCAGGCATGATAGATACAGTCCTTCCCTATTTAGTTTTCACATATGAAGATGGAGATATCCAGAAAGATGAGGTAGTGGCTCAGGGTCACATCACTCGTTGGGACAGAGCTGGGATGTAAAGCTGAGTCTTCTCCACCAGAATCCATGCTTTACCCTCTACTATAATAGGTGTACTTGACATCAGCATGGTGCCTTGTGAAGTGCAAAGCACATGCCCAATAATTCTTAATAAAGGAAGTGATGCAGGTAGAGTAATAGCACCATGCCTAGCACACAATGGGCACTCAATACATGGACTTGCTTCTGCCCCTTTTTATTCATATACTGTTTACTGCTCTCCTTTCTCAAAGGATTTGTGTAGATCATAACCTTTATTAAGCTCGGGGCCTAATAAAATAGTTCAGATTGGCCACCACATTTAGTCCCCCTACCTAATTTCTTTGAGTAAAATGGTTTCAAAGTCAGAACATGGGATCGGCAACATATAATCTGGGACTTCATAGGCCAAAGGGAGAATGATAGAAAATTGCAAACATCAGAGAGGGCCACGGCCTTGGATCTCAAAGGAAAGTTGGATCCCCAAACCTCAAGTCTAGATCAGATTTCCACAGTGGTGTTCATCCTTGCTGGGACAGTTTTCCTTTTTATAATCATTAGAAATTGATGTTTGTGTTTGCCCACAACATTGAGATTTTGACCAGAGAGAGACCCAGACCCAAGAAGAGTGATATCCTGTCCCGATAACCACTCTTTCCCATTCCCTCCACCCCCAGCCCTCTCCCCTGAGAGTGTTATATGCACAAGGTACAATAACAGAATGGGAACAAAGGTGCCACTTTATTAATAGCTGTGCAAGAGTCCAGCCCCTAAACTAAAATGCTGATGCAAAACCTCACTGCAGCATGTGGCTTAGACTTGAGACTAAAGTAGACAAGCAACCACCACTCTCCCCGTCTCTATGCCCACAACCCAAATCTCAACTAGGAGATCAGTGTGCTGCACTGTGATTTGTTTTTTTTTATTTGTAGGAGAGATTTATTTGAAGAAATATTAAAACATATAAAAACTACATAAAGTCTTAATTTTCACTCATAAGTGGTAAATTTGATGTAATGCATAATAAACTTTTAAAATCTAGAATGGACAAACTGAGGCTGTGAAGAGGGAGAGAGACAGCCAGAGTGGGTTTACTCATCCACTGCACCATATGGAAACAGAGCAAAGAAAGAGGGAGACAAGAGCTCTGGGGGGCGGTCTCACCTTAACAGCTCAGGTGCAGGGAAGAAGGAGGGGCAAGAGCAGAGCAGGAGGAGAGCAGAGGGCTTTGCCTTTCCAGGCACAGTGGACCATGCCTGCTGGTAAAATGTGGCCCAGTGAGTGTTCTGCACTATGACCAAACAGCTTGCCAACTTTCCACCCCAGCTGGGAAAGCAGGGTCTAGAAGAGGGGTGGCCACGGTTGGGAAAGTGAGTAGTAGTATCCTCATTCTACAACAGACTCAGGTTCAATTTTCTCCCCTTTTTCTTTCACTCATTTTTTGGCTATAAAATAATATCATGCCTATAAGTGTTTGTGGACCTTACGTCTTGAAAAAAAAATTAAGATGAAAATTACCTTTAAAGTAAATAGAAGGTATTGGGTACTCTGTGATCATACAGCCCATAATCTTACAGATTACTGACCACAGAGGTGAATTTATTTTTATTTTTTTGCGGTACGCGGGCCTCTCACTGTTGTGGCCTCTCCCGTTGCGGAGCACAGGCTCCGGATGCGCAGGCTCAGCGGCCATGGCTCACGGGCCCAGCCACTCCACGGCATGTGGGATCTTCCCGGACCGGGGCACGAACCCGTGTCCCCTGCATCGGCAGGCGGACTCTCAACCACTGCGCCACCAGGGAAGCCCCTCAATTTACTTTTAAAAGGTGCCACTTCTTATTTTCCTTTGTCTTATGTAGCAAGAAGAATTTCTTCCCATGTGAGGAGGGCTATTCTCTTTAGTTCAGGTGTCCCAAGCTCAAGGGCCACCTTTATCAAGTTTGAGAAGTAAGGTTTGTCCTTGTGCCTTGGTTTCTCCTTACAGTGGACTTGTACTGACTCGAGGCAGGCAGGACCTCTGGGGCCTTCTTGTGCCTCCTCTGTTTTCCAGACTTGCTCCTGTGGCCTTCTGTCAGTCATGCAGCCCCTGTCAAGCTCCTAAAGAGTTGTCAGACCAGCCCCCTCCTTTCTACCCCCATCCACACAGCAGCAGCTTCCTCCTAACTTGTTTCCCAGTCATTTCCCTTCAAGTCCACACGTTGCTCTTCAGATTTAAGACTTCATTCTGGCCATGCTCCTTCCTTGGTAAACATCGTTTGGTGGTTATCACTCCCTATGGATGAAATTACTAGCTCCTTAACGTTGAATTTAAGACTTTTGATGACCTGGCTCCTCTTTTAACACCCAACACTCACTTCCCTTCATCTCATCCTTTGAATCTTATTCTCCAGAAACACTATTCTTCTGCACATACTCAGTTCTTCCATCCCTGTTTCCCTACTCAGTATGGCTTCTTACCTACATAATGCCATACCCCTTCTTCATTTGCTCAACTCTCTTTTTTTCCTTTAAGACTCAACTCAGGTGCTGTCTTCTTCAGGAAGCATTCTGACTATCCCACTCCCCTCTCTGCTGCTGCTGCTTCCAGAAAACATTATCTATACTTCTGCCAAAACCTCCATAAGACATTATCCATACTTCTGCCATAGCATATACCACATAAAATTGAAATTTTGTCTTTGTCACTAGGCTACAGAGTTCAGGGGCTATTCTCAGTATCCTCAGCCTCTAGACCTTTGAAGTAGGAGACCTTCCATGCCCATTGCCTGCATCGCTTGGTAGGCTTAGAACTAGGCTCAGCAATTAGCATGAGAGCTAAGCACTTGCTTAAATGGTATGATCTGCAGGCAAAATGGCAGAGAAAGTCCATCTCTCACACCGATTTCAGGGGTTAGCAACAGCTACCTGTACCCCTTCTACTGAGGCTTGTGAAGTTTGTACAAACACTGTGAAAAGTAGTATGACTGGATACGCTTGTCACTGGGACAAGTGTCCTTCAGCTGCCATTTTGGATATAAGGGAAACGAAACTAACAATCACCATCATTAGATTATCTAACAGTACACACAAGGCACTGTAGTTATTTTGCTTTTATTTTTGTTAACGCTAACCAGACTTCTTACTTGTTACTAATCCCTATGTTACTGATAATGCACTGGTTCTCAGAGACACTTTCGAACTTGTGGAAACCATTATTAAGGTAGTGGAATGTTAAGTAAAGGGAGTGGGTCTGAAATCCCAACCCTGCTCTGCCTAACTTAAAGATCCTGTCTCTATTCAGCCTTTCAGCCCCTGTCTTCCTTCAAATTGGAGCCATTGTTATTCAGGGTCAAATCTATGTTGGCCACAAATGATGGAGGCACAGACCCTGATGATGTTGCACTGGAAGTTAGTCCCCTCAGAGGCCCTCATCTGTATCAGAGAGTTTGCCCAGGCCTCTCATTGCTCAGGATATGAACACTTAAATTCTTTATCTGGACTCCCTGGTCATGCCACCTCACCACCCTAACTGGCTTCCCATGGCTCTGCTGAGACCAGGCTCTGGCTAAGGGTGATGGAGCTGCTTCCACACCCACCCCTGTTTCAGGGAGAGGACCCTGTTCTCCCACACTCCATACCCCCAGACATGGACACTGGTCTCTCCCTAGCTTTCCACACACCACAAAAACTAATGGTAACTTCAAGTGAGAGCTAAACAAAAGATAAGAAAAATGGATGTACTGAACATAGAGCAATATCACAGCTGTTGGAACCTCTCATGGGGTCAGCTGCTTGCCTCCCCAGGCCAAGGGCAGCTCACCCACCACTGCAGAAACTGCTCTAGGCCTTAGAATCTGGGCTGAGCTAAGCTCTGCATTAAGGAAGGTGGACATTTGTTGTCTTCTCTTCAGGTCAGCCTAAGTCCAGTCTCTCAAGTTCTCATTTCCTGCCCTGTGACTGTCCTTCCAGGATGAGACATAGTAGAAAAAGTCCACTCTTTGGGAAAAACCCTACCCTTGTCCCCATTCCCAGTGTGTGGCCTTGCCCTCATACCCTGGCCACTTGGTCTCGGGTCTGACATGAGTCCATTTCCCAAAGCCCAAGTTTTACATTAGCATGGTCATCTTTTTACACAAGTATCTTTTTACACATATTAGCTCCATGAAAAGAGCTGTATCTCAGTGGGCAATGGTCTCCTCATTGAAGCATAACTTCCATACCCTTTAATAAATGGTGAAATAGCTCTTACTGCGTATCTACTGTTCCAGGTTTGGCAGTGACAGGAAGATGGATTATTCACAGTGGGAAAGAAAAGACAGGCAGAGGAAGGAAGGCAAAAATGAAGGAAGGGAGGAAGGTAAAGAAAGAAGGAAGGAAGGGAGGGAGGGAGGGAGGGAGGAAGGACAGACGGAAGGAAATGAATGGAAAAGGTGATTAACATCGTAAGAGGTTAGAAGTGTGAGACACGCCTGTGGGCAAGGCTGACTGGGACGGTCTTAATGAAGGAACTGGGTTTCTCTGTGGAAACCAGTGATATGGAGAACACAAGCAGGAAGCCCAGAAGGACAGAGAGCCCCCTCTCTCTTATTCAAGTGAGGCTGCCCACTCCTGCTTCTGTCTAAGGCTACCTGATAGCACCAGCCACGATCACCACCCAGCTGCCTGCCCTGGGGGCTCGCCACGATCCACCGGTCCACCGGTGCACACCAAGCAGGCTGAGGCAAAGCCATCCAGATTGACCCAATTCTCCATGTTCACTAAAGCCTGATCGCCTCAAGGGATAATGGACAGATGTTAAAGAGGTGGGGAAAAAGGCAGAACAACCCTGTGACTCATGGTCCTGAAGACAGAAGGCATTCATTCATTAAAAAACAATCTCTTCCGACAGTAGAGGGATGTCTCTCCTTTGATGTTCAGGTATGTTTTAAGACTGGTCTTTAGATAACCTAGTGCAAAGTCATCAATTGCATCTAACTGCTTATTGTATATTTCTCTCCACACTTTTGTGTGTCACATTTGTCTATTTGTCTCTTCTATTCTATTTTCAGACAAAGGGGGCTTAAGCAAAAATATCTTCCAAATATATTCATGAATATTTTAGCATCTATTTTGTGTACACATTTAGTATTCTCTCCAGGGCACGCAGAGCAGGGAAGCGATAAGAGGAAGCTAGACCACTCTTTGGTGCTGGCTGCCCAACAGCTGAGGCTCTCAGGAGGAAGGGGAAGACTCCCTAAGCTGACAGTCTGAGGAGCTTCGGCAAGGCCAAAATGAGGACACAGAGCTTTCCTGTTCAAAGGCAGAGGGCGGTGGGAGTGCAAGTGAGTGGAGTAGGAAAGGGAGAAAAGGAGCAAGGAGGGCAGCCCCTGTGTCTCTAAAGAGGTACAGCGGTTCTGCTTGCATTCATTTACTCACTCATTCATTCCAAATAAATTGTGAGTACTTGCTATGATCCTGAATTTGTACTAGCTTTAAAGACACAGAGTTGAGGAGGTCATAGTCAAAAGGGATGCTGGCACAGAAACCAGGAACCAGGATAGAGTGTCACAAATGCTACGGGGGAAGCATGAAGAGGGAGTGACAAGCCACTAGGAGTGGTGTGGTGCTGGTAGGGTGTTCAGGAAAGACTTCCTGGAGAGGCAATACTTGAGCTACACCTTGAAGGGTGGGTTAGTCTCAGACAGAGGACCTCCATCCAGGAAAAGAAATGCAAAAAAGACCTGACACCATGAGTGGCTGAGGCAAAGTCCATGACCAGTGTGGTTGGTTCTGCATGGCTGGAGTGAGAGGAGGGGACGGGACAAGAAAGAGGCTAGACAGGCAATGCTCCATTGCAAAGTGGCTGCTGTGCAGACCTTAGGAAGATGAACTTGACTGATTTAGATCCATTAAATGATTTAGAACCTGCTCAGCTTTGCATTTGAAAAAGATCACCCTGATGAACGTTCAGAGGATACATCAGAAGGGAGAGATGAGATTATTCCAACAGTGCAGGAGAGAGATGACAAGAGCCTGGACAGAGGCAGTGAGTAGGAAGAGGATGAAGAGATGGAGATGTAGGGATAGGACTCAGAGACATTTAGGGGTCAAAGGGACAGGACAGATGACTGATGAGATGTGGTGTATGTGGGAGACTAGTCCTTTCTCCCACAAGCACCTGTGGGTGAAGCAGCATCGTGATAAAGAGCCAGACAACCTGGGTTCAAAATCCTGCCTCTGCTATCTACCAACTCTGTGACTTTGGGCAAGCTAGTTAACCATCCAATGCCATGTTTCTGCTCCCACAAAAGCAAAGAGGATAATGATAAATAAGTTTAATACTAATATTAGTGAAAACATGTAAAACACTTACAACAGTACCAGGTACAAGATAGGTGCCATATAACTGCACGGTCAATAAAATAAAGAATATACCCCAACCCCTGACCTAGAAGAAGGGAGTCAATGCGGATGGGATGGGTGATGCTGTTTTCCTAACTGGGGTGAAGTGTGGCCTGAACTGCAGTGTATCTCAGTCCAAGTGTGGCCCAAAGACCACTGCTGGCCCAAGAACTCTCTGTTACAGGTTTGTGATAAGTGAAGGAACAAACTGAAAGTAGGAATTTATCTACTTTTATAACAATTTGACTTTGCTGCTATATTCAAGGCACGTGACACTTTTAAATTTTACAACCAGATGGATTGGAAATTTATAAGCAAAATGGTCTCAAACCGTAAGAGATGGTTTGAGAGGCACTGGTTCAGAGCCATGATTCTCAAAATTTGTTTCATGTGAAAATCACCTTGGGGAGCTTTTAGAAACCTTGATGCCCAGGCCGACCCCCATAGTAATTACATGAGGATTTCTGGGAAAGGAATTTTGACTCCCAGTATTTTTTAACATTCCCTCAGTGATTTTAACGTGCAACCACATTTGAGAACTAGTGGTCTCGATGAGGACTTTTCAAAATGAATCACTTAGGATCTTGTTAAAATACAGATTCCAATTTATTATTAGGTCTGGGGTGGGGCCCAAAAGTCTGCATTTCTCACAAGCACCTGGTAAGGCCAATGCTGTTGGTCCATGGATCACACTGGAATAGGATCTGTGTGAAATAAGCTGGGCTTATCTAACCAAACTATGGACATTCATATAACAGTATAGAATGGGATCTGCAAAACAAACTTGAAAGGTAGACAGTGCACGGGAAGAAAGTAAAGCTCAGAGAAAATTGCAAGGCAGTGAATGGTTATACGAGGACCTGAGCCCAGGTTCCCTAATACTCAAAATCATAATTTCTCTTCTACATTATACTGTCTTTGTAAATGCTACCATTTCTTTTTTCTTTTCTTTTTTTTTTAAGCACATTCATATTTATTTCCAAACTAAAATGCTCTCTTAGACCTATGAATTTCAGTCCTTTCTATTTGTTTTTTTGTTTGTGTTTTCTTAATTGAAGTATAGTTCATTTACAATGTTGTTTAGTTTCTGCTGTACAGCAAAGTGATTCATACATATATATATATATACTTTTTCATATTCTTTTCCATCATAGCTTATTACAAGATATTGACTATAGTTCCCTGTGCTATACAGTAGGACTTTGTTGTTTATTTTATTTATAGTAGTTTATATCTGCTAATCCCAAACTCCTAATTTATCCCTCCCCCCACCACTTTCCCCTTTGGTAGCCATAAGTTTGCTTTCTATATCTTTGAGTCTGTTTCTGCTTTGTAAATAAGCTCATTTGTATCGTATTTTAGAGTCCACATATAAGTGCTATCATACAACATTTGTCTTTTTCTGTCTGACTGACTTCACTTAGTATGATAAACTCTAGGTCCATCCACGTTGCTGCAAATGGCATTAGTAAATGCTACTATTTCTGGTTTTGGCTTTGTGCTTCCATCTGCTATGTTTCCTCTCCTTACTCACCACTCCCACCGCCACCCCACTCACTGGTTTTCTAATAAAGTAACTTTTGGAAAATCAGGCAATCCTCTTGGCTAAATTAAGGAGAAAAGGAAATCTGCCCATGTGTAGGCCTTAAACCTAAGTATCTCTATGCACACCTCTACCTTTCAATCAGAATTTGTCAGATGTTCCTAGAAGGAGTAAAGAATGACCAAAGAGGAACAAAAGAAGAAAAGTAGGATAAATTAATCCAAAATGACATCTTCTAGGCTTAATGTGCTTGCTCCCTAAATGATGACAATTGAAACAAATCTCAAATGCTGTCATCTCAGATCTAGGCCCGGCCACAGAGGGCGATCCTATGAAAGCCCTTCTCGGCACCCCTAAATCATTCAACTCCACACATCTGTGAACCCTGAGACCTGCACCTGGAACAAGGAAGAAGGCTGGGTGGGGCCATGAAGAGAAGCTCAGCTAAAACTGCTGCTTTCAGAATCCTTTGCTGTCCTCTGATTCTACACGCCGCTCCTGCCTAGCAGAGTGGTCAATCTGTTGTCTCTGCTTCCAGAGTGTTCTTACATTGCATTAAAGTGAGGTATATGTGTGAGACAGCTCATCAGACCACAGGTCCTTTCAGCAATAAGGACCACACCTTATTCAGCTTTAGGTTTTTAGTTGCTGGACACACAGCAAGTGCTCAGTTACATTTTGCCAAGAAATCGAACACATTCCTTTTTTCCATGTAATATGAGTTAAAATGGGGATGATCCAATTAACTGGAGAACAAGAAATGGCATGCAAATTAGGTGTGACATGAAGGCCTCCAAGGGGACGTCAGGCTCTAGTCACAACAAGGGTGAAAGCTGGAGAGTGGGGACTTGGAGTGGGCTTTGAAGAAGACACATGGACATAAGCAAGGAAAGATGATGAGACTCTAAAGGCCACAAGTGTCCTGAATCAGACTTGCAGTTTTCAGAAGTTGTTCAGAGCCTGTAGCTGGGGTGACCCAGTGGCTGCAAAGGACATGGTGAGTCCCAAAAGACAGATGGAAGAAGGGGGTGCAGCAGTGCCCCCAACTTCTACCCCAGGAGTCTACACCAGAAAATGCTGGTAGACGAGATTCAGAGGAGATAGCTCTGGGATAGGAGAGACCTCCTGCATCTTCAACCACCATGAGCAAGTTGAAGGACAGACCTGAGTCTGAGAACTTGGCTGCATGGGGTTGGGGAATTGCCAGCTTCCCAATCTAGCTACTGTCTTGCTGGTGTTATACAGTGTTTTATGTTAATTAAATGTCTGCTGTAGTTCTGTGCCAAGAGGCCTTGCAAAATGCAGTGCGTAGGGAAAAAAGGACAGGCGTGCTCACTGCAGTGGCCATTCCCAAATGTCTCCTGGCAAAGTGGGAGAGTCATAAAGACCTTCCTCTGGGCCCTTGTGGAGATAACTGGAAACAAAGAAATCCTGCCCATGCAAACAACTGTCGTAGATGGTTAAGTAATGTGCCTGGGCCTCATGGGATTAGTAAAGGTAATTAGAGGTAAACGTGGGATTAGTCTCTCACCTCTTCATGCAGCTCCCTTCCCATGACACAATGGCTCCTTGCTTTCAGTAGAAACGGACCCTACTGGTCAATGAAAATAAGAGCATACAGTAGGAAAAGAGAAGACTGGTGTCACACAGCAGAAGGAAAACCGTTGGATGTGTTAATAAGGCAGTCATGATTTGGTTTTTACTTCCTTTTAAACCTTGGGCTATGTTAAGTCATAGCCCACTTGCTAGGAGTTCTTATTGGAGGCCAGGCCTTATGCTGAGAATGGTACAAATGTGGCCCCATAAGACAATGCTTTGAGTTAGATTCAAGCATTAAGAGCAAACAGGAATGAAAAGATGTTGGTACACTTTGAAGGCTATGCAGAGCTGGAACTTAGGCAGCTGTGCATGAAGATGGTCGTGCGCTTACCCTCTTCCCGTCCTGTCTCCAAGGTCTCTCCCACACACTCCGCAGCAGGAAAGGGGTGGGGAGTGGAAGGGCCGCCTTCGTGGAGCAAGCAAGCCATAGTCTCTCACTCTTTCTCATTTTCTTGCTTCTCTTTCCCCTCCCTACCTCATGTGAGTCTTCAGGCTCAATGTCTGCTCAGGGCAAGAGAGAGGGTTGTTATCGGCAGCTTCTTCAAGCATCTTTTCAGAGCTCCGCCTTAGCAGCCCAAAGTGGTGGCCTTGTCCAAACTGTCAGAGCCATCTGCCTGCCGTCCATGTGGCAGAAAGACCATCTGTCAGCCTCTGACCCGTGCCTTCCCTCTCACAGACCACTCGGGCCGGCATCAGGCTTGCTGAGAGCCCCCTGAGGTCCCCGCCTCCACAGTCCATCTCCCCAAAACTGACAACTCCCACACAGTTAGAAGAGGGGGTGCAGAGGGCAAACTAAACTGAGAAACCACACTCTGAGAATCACACACACACACACACACAGACACACAGAGCAAACACTATTTTCTCATTTGGATCATTTTCTTCCAAGAAAGTAATTCTTTACGCTAAGTTTTGATTTAACACAAATACTCACTAGTTTCTTAGTATAGATACATACCAAGAATGGCTATTACCCTAATTCCTCCTCATCGAGTTAAGTTATATCAAGAGAAAGAGTCAGTATTATAGGATTATCCAACATTATTGTTCACATGGTATTGTTCATGTACCTTTAACCATGTGGCCCAGTAGCTGTCAATCATAGCTGCAAGAGAATCATGTGGGACACTTTAAAAATAATACCAGTGCTTGGGGCCCATCCCAGATCAATTAGACTTGAAATATGAAATAGGGACTGAATGTGGTATTTTTTAAAGTTTCCCAGGTGATTCAAACCTGCAGCCAGGAGCAAGAATCACTGGGTAGCCATGGTGGAATGGAAAAAGGGAATGACTGGGGGTGGGGGAAGAGGGCAGAGGGTATGGCTACTTATTTTGGATGGTCAGGGAGGGTTTCACTGAATATATGGTCTTCGAGCAGAGATACAGAAAACAAGAAGCAACAAAATATTCCATGCAAAGCAAACAGGAAGTGCAAAGGGCCTAGAGTGACGCTAAACAGTATCTTTCTGAGGAACAGCAAGAAAGCAGGTTGGTTGAAGATAAGAAGAGAGGGAGGATGAAGGACAGAAGCTGAGGAGCAAAGGGGACAGTGGCTGGATCCCCTAGAGCCTTACAGCCTCTTTGGGTTTTCTTCTAATTCTACTAGGAACAAAGGAGTGTTTTAAGTAATGGAAAAAAATAGACTCTGATTTTAATTTTAGAAAGACCATCGTGGCTGTGACATGGAAAATGGATTTGGGGGTGGTGGCAGAGTGGAAGCAGAGATGGACTGGAGATCATTGTGATATGTCAGAAGGCAGACGAGGGCAAGTTTGGACGAGCACGCTGCCTTGTGATGCCCAGACCTTGGGGTGGCCATTTGTGAACATGGTTGACAAGTATGAGAACAAAAATCCAATACACCGCGAGGAATGGAGGAGAAAAAGCCCAGATCCCAAGTGGCATGACTGAGCAGCTGAACCAACACCAACAGATGTCTAATCCGGACTGCTTATTTGAGAAAAACAAACCTCTCTTTGTGAAAGCAACAGCAGTCAGATTTTCAGTTACTAGTAGCCAATGAATTGTCAACTAATATAACCACTATTTTGTGTCAGCCCCTGGTACTAGGGGGATCTAGGAATAAAAAATATTGCATCCCTGCTTTGTGCAAAATTTTCAGCTTGTTTTTAGAGTTAAGAAATTTGCATTCCAAGTTGAAGAAGACAAACATATTCCAGTGTTTGACCGAAGCCTAGCTGCTCTCCTTTGGATAGATCCTAGAATCAAGGGCATCAGGCTGAACTGGATGAAGTCTGATTCTTACAAAACTGGCAATTAAGGGCCCACAAAACCAAGCTGGAAGTAAAGTAATGGGGAGAGAATTACAGCTCAAAGATCTAGCAGAGGCTCGAAATCACCTGGTCCAAGCACTGTGCAGGGGTCTGTTCAAAGAGAAGGCTCTTTTGATTCAGAGAGGGCATTGAAAACCAAGACTGGACTGTGGGCAAGGGGCAAAGGAAAGATTCCAACCACAAGGCAATGCTGCCCTTCTCCTGGTCTCCATTGCTATTTTCAGTCTGGTGGCTTCCCACTAATTCATAATGAGTACATGCAATGGCACAAGAGAAGAAGAGAGAAAGGCACCAAAGTTAGGGCTAGGAAAGGAGGGTATTTCACCAGCGATGGCCCAAGCTCCCAAGCAAACTCTGCTCCTGCAACTGTGCTCAGCAGTCCCTCACTGGCAGCCTGAGGCTGATGGGGGCAGAGGAAGGGGAGGCTCTATCTCTCGGCTGAATGGGTAGATGGGTGCCTGACATTCTAAGCTGGAACTCTAAATGTATTTTCTTTTAGAAACATTATTTTATCAGTGATTACATAATATTATCCTGCATTCCTAGTGCCTTTGGATTTAACAGATCATTAGGGAAGGGGCTATCCTAGGACCTCACTCTCTTTCATTATTTGTCTTAACATTATTTGAGGACCACTGTGGGTCAAGCTCCAAAAACTGGCTTATAAAGGAACATTTTTTTAAGGCATCTTTTTTTGTGAGTTGAGGCTTGCCTGTACTATCTGGGATCTCATAACACATGACATATATACTCAAATACCCACATTTTGGGTCACTAGGTGCTGCTGACATTTGTGATGTTTAATTTTTTGGACATTTCATTTTAACTCTTAGATTGACAAAAATATTTTTTAAATTGAAGGAAATGTTCTTTTAGGTTAAAAATTCCTATTTCAGAATGAGAACCTCTTTCTCCCAGAAAAGAATGTTTAAAAAAAAAAGCTTTTGCCTAAAATTAACATTTTAAAAGTTACAGCATTATGTACATTTGAGACAGCCATTTTTTTTCATTTTTAACTCACTAGTTTTATCAAGTAGAGGAAAAAATGTTTATAAGAGTTTTTTTTCAGTTGACACAGTAAGGGAAAACATTTTGGATATTTCACGATATTTTGTAAAAAATATTAAGACACTTTTTTCCTGAAATTTAAGTTTTACACTTTGCAGTAGTATTTAATACCATTGATATGAACAGCCTGATAAGTGATATTCAGCTATAATTTGAGGGACTTCCCTGGTGGCGCAGTGGTTAAGAATCCACCTGCCAATGCAGGAGACACGGGTTGAAGCCCTGGTCCGGGAAGATCCCATATGCCGCGGAGCAACTAAGCCCGTGCGCCACAACTACTGAGCCTGCGCTCTAGACCCCACGAGCCACAACTACTGAGCCTGCGTGCCACAATTACTGAAGCCCTCGTGCCTAGAGCCCGTGCTCCGCAACAAAGAGAAGCCACTGCAATGAGAAGCCTGCACACCACAATGAAGAGTAGCCCCTGCTGGCCACAACCAGAGAAAAGCCCACGCACAGCAACCAAGACCCAACGCAGCCTAAAATAAATTAAAAAAAAAAAAACACTGTAATTTGATGTTTTGTGTATGTTGCAAAATACATATGTTTTTGTGAAAGTCAGTGGATTTTGACAAATTGTAATGCACTGACCATGTCACTAGGAAGACAAATCTATGTGATAAGAGGAAAAGTTCATAAGGTTTGAAGTACAAATGTTACTAAGGAGAATTGTATGCCCCAGTTCAGGAAGAACAAAAGACGGTTGGCCCTCTGTATCCATAGGTTCCACATGCCACCAACTGAAATTCCATCCACAGTTCGTTGAATCCACAGATCCAGAACCTGTGGATAGTGAGGGCAGACTATAATAGAAGAATTTACCTTATCTGTAATACCACAAATACCATACCACAAAAGTGGCATATTTTCAAAATTTACATGTTACTAGGTCTCAACAAATTTCAGCGAGTTAATATTACAAGGAGCATATATTTCCACCAAAGTACAATAAAATTGTAAATCAGCAATAGCTGTTTCACTTTAAGAATGCTAAAAATAATACACACATTATTAAATTATTCATGGATGAAGGAGGAAATCATAAAGCAACTATAAAACATCTAGAACTGAATGGCAATGAAAATTCTCCAAATAAAAACTTTTAGGATACTGCTAGAGAGGTACCAAGAGAAAAAATGCTTACCTTTAATGTTTATATTAGAAAAAAGAAAGAAAAAATTAATGATTTAAGTATTCAACTCAAGAAGCTAAAACAAGTAGAAAAAGTACTGAAATTTAGGGAAAATAAAGGATAACTAATAAAAGGTAGAAATTAATGAACAGAAAACAAAGCAATGGCAGAGACTGACACATTTAAGACAAATTTTGGTTCATTCATTCAACAAATATTTTTTGACTGTTACAGGTAACAGGGATTCACAGTGATCCAAAAGGATGAAAATCTGTGCTCTTATGGAAATTATATTCTACTTGGGAGACAGAAAATAAATAAGATGAACAAATAAAAAGTATAGTATGCTAGATGCTGATAGGTATTATGGAGAAAAAAATGAAGCAAGGAAGTTGGATATGGAAATTACATGGGGCCTGGGAGGTAAAAATCCTAGAGGATCTGGTTCTGCAAGATCTCAAAAGAAAGTGACTTGTGTTCTTTTAAAATTGAATATAATTGGATAACTGGAAAATTTGATCAAAAATTAATAAAAGGAGAGCAACAGTGTACACTGAAATAATATTAGCCCTGTAGTCGATGATACCAATATTTATATGTAATGTAATATATTATATATCTGCGAATATATATAAACAGTAATAAGTATATAAATGATATTAGGAAAGCACTAGATCACATAAGTATATATACAATACATTTTGATTAGAAAATCTTAAAGAGAATTCAGTGTACTACTTCATGTAAGTAAATTTGGAAACACAGTCAAAACTAATATTTTTTTTGAAAAAAATTAAGCACCAAAACAGACTCAAGAAGAAGCAGTGAATCAGCCTAAAATTATTTAAAAAGTTGAATCAGTATTCAAAAATTTAACCTCAAACCACCCTCCAGGAGCAAACGATTTTAGAGATGAAATCTACTAAACTTTCAAGAAACAGATTGTAGTGGGTTGAATGGTGGCCTCCCCCAAAATTATGTCCACATCAAATTATTGGCACCTGTGAATATTAACTTTATTTGAGCAAACAACCATTGCAGATGTAATTAAGTTAAGGAACCTGAGATGAGGAGATTGTCCTTGATTATCCAGGTGGGCTCTAAATCCACTGGTGTGTCCTATAAGAGCTACACAGAGGAGAGAGGCACAGACAGAATAGGAGGAGGACAGGTGACCCTGGAGGCAGACTGGAGAGATGTGGCAATAGCTGCCAGAAAGAAGAGACAAAGAATCTTCCCTAGAGCCTCTGCAGGGAGCTTGGCCCTGCTGACACTTTGATGTTGGACTTTCGGTTTCTAGAACTGCAAAAATAAATTTCTCTTGTTTTAACCCACCAAGTCTGTGATAATTTGTTAAAGCAGCCTCAAGAAACTAATACATGGATAATCCCAATATTATAAATGATGTTCTAAATAATAGGAAAAAAAGGGAGAAAGCTTGCAACTCATTTGATGAACCTAGTACAACCTCAATACCAAGTAAGCTAAACTCAGTTATGGCAGATACATAAATTTCAAACAGAAGGTGAGCATCCTGAAAAATAATATACTCTATCTAGGAAGGGATTATCTTTGAAATGCAAGGGTAGTTTAACAGAAGAAAAACTAGTAATCTTTATTAACAACGTAAAGAAAAAAAGATACAGAATTATCTTAACAGATACAGGAAATGCATTTTATAAAATTCAGAATATTTACATGATTAAAATAAAATTCTAAGAAAACTAGGAACAGAGGGAAAATACCATCATGTTAAAAAAAAAGTTATTAAAAACCTAGGGCAAAACTATTTGGTGATGAGATATTTTAAGATCAAGAATCTGACAAGGAGGGGGACAGAGATGATGGCCTACAGCCAATGACTCACTAAATAGGGTAGAAAAGGCTAGTTCTGTTGCTTCCAGGCAGGATGACTGGAAGATGCTAGTATGCTCCAGAGCTCTTGGGTGGATGTCAGGCCATGGCTAGGTGTCAGCTCAACCCACATATTTGCCTAGCTGTTTCCCCTGCCCTCTCCTGATCCCCTCACTCTCTTGCAAGTTTCAGCTGAGAGCAATTCCCCTCAATAAATCCCTTTGACAAGAAACCCTATCTCTGACTCTGCTTCTAGGAAGCTCAACCCTAAGGCACTGAACAAATCTCAATGTCAAGTTCCCTGACTAGATTATTCCGCAGAGAAAATATTCCCTGTCATTGCTATGTAATAGCACAATATAGCCATATCTAGTCAGATTCTGCAACAGAAACATTTTAGGCCAGCTGACTATGTGGACTGAAATGAGGGTTGTTGATCTAAGAAACCTGACATTGTCCAATATTCCCAAATCATTATGATTTTCTCTCTGCTTTACCAGTTTTCACAAAGATGGTATGCCACTTGATGTCATAGAATACCACCACTAAATTCTCTTCCAGGTCTTAAACATTATGATTCAAAAACATTAGATTATATGCGATCTTTGAACTTCAGAACTTGAAGAGGCCCCCAAATCATTCCATCCATCTCTCCTGTTTTCCGACGAGGGAGAAGAAAGCAAGAAAAGAGAATGACAACCCAACCCAGAATTTCCTGTGTTCTCTGAGCTCTAGGTCCAGCAAAGGAAAGGAAACAAAGGTTCCCTAAAGTGATAAGGGCTCATCTTCGCAGGGACAAGGAGACAGTAGCAGCCCTGTCTCTGCATCAACCACACCGTGGCAGAGTCAGATGTAGCTCAGAAGGTACATCTCAATTCCCAGATAGAGCTCATTCCTGAGGAAAGATGACAGTCATAAGAAGTATGCCAAACTGCCAACGTCCCACTTTGAACGATAAAGATTTCTGCCACAAAACACAGCCCTTCTCCATTTGTAAAATGGAGAACTGAGTCAAATAGTTAAACAACTCAAACAAAAATGATGACAACGATAACCATCACATGCCGAATGTTTACTATGTCCCAGGCACTTGATGCCCTGAAATCCTGTGATGTGGATTTCATTAGCATCATTTTGACAATGAGTTTATTGGACTCCAAAGCCTTTCAAGCTACTTAACTCCAAACCTTCACAACAGAACTGCTGGTTCACCACCTTGAATTTACAAAAATTTCACCTGGGTTTCTTGCTTAAAATGCAAAATCCTGAGCTCCACACTTAGGGATTTAGATTCTGTAGATATAAGATGGATCCAGAAATCATCACTGAAAAAAAAATTAGGTGATTTGAATTAAGATGGTCTTATGGTCACACTCTGAGGATCACTGACTTTCACCCCTCTTAGTTATCTAAACGTCTGCTCCTCCATCCTCGAAGTAGGAAAAGAAGCAGTAAGGAACTCTACCATAAAACCATAGGAAGATTTGCTGACATATTTCATCTTCTTTGCACAGTGCTATCTTTTAGGAACTCCTATATCCATCAGACAAATACTTAAGAATAATTTTGCAGCCTAATGTTGAATTCCTCTATCAGGTTTAATAGTAATGATTTTAGCCACACGTTTAGTACAGTTACTTTGGTGTACTACCAAAGGTCAAAAGTTGTTGTAGTTATATATACAAAAAACACAATGCTTTACAAGTTGGTCAGGATATCAAGCATTAATCCAACTTTATTATTCTACCGGCAAGAAATTAGTCACACGGTCACAGCACGTACTTTTTGGCAGTAATCAAAACAAGAACCTACTTCTCTTAACTTAAAACTGTGCTTTAGTTATATTTGGCTCTTTGTCCATAAAATATTTTTAGTATATGGTATTCTAAAAGTCTTCCTAACCCATAAAATTTCAGTCAAATTAAACTATTTTTTAAAAGCCCAGAATGTGTTTAATTTTTCCTTCATTTTGAAAGCAAAGTCCCTGGGAAAAAAGTACTTGGCTTGCCTATACATCCAATGAGGAAAACAGAACACATGTAAGAACATGAGCTGCAATTTCCTTTTTGACATGCAGACAACTTTCAGAGTGAAGATTTCTGGAGTACAAATTCTACCTATATTCATTTGTCACTTTGTGCTTATAGCTTATATTGGAGCTGTGAGATGATCTGTATATTTTCCAAGGAATGGAAGGCAAGCCAGTGAAGCACACTTCTGCAGTACTGTGAATCCCGGGGTCACCAGGTGATACTTGAGGAGGCAGAGAAGTCTGGGATTCTCAACAAACCCGCAAAGCAAGATGGCCCCACAATGGAACCCAAAACAGGGAAGACTGAGGTCCCAAAGCCAGCAATTAATCATCACAAAGATATAGGAAAAGTGTTCAAATGAACTTCACTGGTAAGTCATGCTTTAAAAACAATGACTACATCTTTATCCATTCCTCTGCTGATGGACATTTAGCTTGCTTCCATGTCCTGGCGATTGCAAATAGTGCTGCTATGAACATTGGGGTGCATGTGTTGTTTTGAATATTAGCCATAAAAAGGAATGAAATTGGGTCATTTGTAGAGACATGATGGACCTAGAGCGTATATCATACAGACTGAAGTAAGTCAGAAAGAGAAAAGCAAATATCGTATAATAATGCATATATGTGGAACCTAGAAAAATGGTATACATGATCTTATTTGAAGAGCAGAAATAGAGACACAGACGTGGAACAAATGTATGGATACCAAGGTGGGGAGAGGGGTGGGGTGGGAGGAATTGGGAGACTGGGATTAACACATATACATTATTGATACTATGCATAAAATAGACAACTGATGGGAACATACTGTATAGCACAGGGAACTCTACCTAATGCACTGTGGTAACCTAAATGGGAGGGAAGTCCAAAAGGGAGGGGATATCAGTATGTGCATGGCTGATTCATTTGGTTGTGCAGTGGAGGCTAACACAACATTGTAAAGCAAACATACTCAAATAAAAATTAATAAAAAACATTTTAAATCAACTATACTTCAATAAAATAAAGAAAAAATAAAATAAATCAAACATAAATAAATAAATAAAAACAATGACCAAAGAAAAGTCAAGCATTTCAGTTTTTAAAAGCCACTTCAGGAAACCTCTGAGTTGATCTATGTCGATTAGACTAAGCCAAAACGCTAATGGTGAGCAAAAATGTTCTGTCTACAAGAGCCGACTCTTGTCTATTACAGCAAAAATGGAGGTGAGAGAGCAGAGGAGGAGTGAGGAGTAAATCATAGGATTTAAACACATGGTGACAAGGCCAGGTGCCCAAGGATAGAGAGATTACTAAGAAATTTATGATATGGTAATTTCAATTCTGAGTCATGGCAGTAATTTATTTTTAAGTTCCAATGTACTCTGGACATCTTGTAGTCAAGATACAACCATTTGGAACATTTAACATCCATGAAAAGAATGTAAAACAAGAATGTAAGTGAAAAAAATTTTGGATTTATTTTCATCCTTTATGTTTTTGCTTTATACCTTATCTTTAGATTCCAAGATCTCTAAGGATTTTCCAGAATATGACTGCATTTAACATCAGAGATTTAGCAGGGGACTGATTTACTGGTCTTGGGTGTGGCCAGTTCCAGGAATTTTATAACTTAGGGCTTGACAATTAGAATAAGAGCTGAGACCTAAAACCAGATAGTTCCTATTCTAGAGACAGACCTTTGGGGCTTATCTTCTGGTTTCAGCTTCTAAATAGACAAAAAGATAACTGGGATACAGAAGTGAAGGACCCCATCCTCCCTACACTGATTGTTAAGACACATAGGGGAGACTTCAGAGTCAAAGTCAACTTCATCCTCTCGTTCTCCACTCTAATTTCAGTTCCTATTCATTTTGCTTTGGAACTATTTCAAACATCTGGCCCTTTTTCTCTTTCCCATTATCTTTCTGTCTCAGCACCCAGACCATTGTCCAATGTCTATCTCTGCTCCCACTGTGCCTGCATGATGATATGACAGTTAACCTCCTAGAAAACAAGTTTGATCATGCCATGCTTATAGACGTCCAGAGGATGGGGTTCAAATCTATATGACGTTAAACTACCCTTCAGATCCTAGGTCATGGGTTGGCAAACTATGGCCCATGGGCCAAATCTGATCCACCAATTCTTTTTGTACATAAAGTTTTACTGGAACACAGCCATGCCCATTTGTTTACATATTGTCTATGGCTGCTTTCACACTGCAAGTATAGAGTGGAATAAGTCTCTCCTGAGCCATAAATATTTACTATCTTTACAGAAAAATTTACCAACTCTGATCTAGGCTTCAATCCACTTTTTCAGTCTCCTTTTATGTTTGTCCCCGACATGTTTCCCATATTCTGAAATTCGACTGATTTATTTACTATTCCCCAAACATATCATTGTGTTTTAAGACTGCTCACTTCTGAACACATTGTTCATGCTGCTAAAACTGCTAAACTTCCTTTCTTTCTTCAAGACGCAACCCAAATATTAGAATCTCTGTGAAGACTTCCATAACTCCCACAAGCAGAGTGGCTCCTCTGTCCTCCATTCTGTCTTAATACTTTATATGTGCTTCTGTTATACCATTTATCACCATCATGTTGCACTCATTAGAGCCCCTTATTAGCCTATGAGCTCTGTGAGGGCAGTTGTCTGCATCTTTGTGTCCCAAATATCTTGCAAAGTGGCTGACTTATCTAAGTATTCAATAAGTGCTTGATGAATGAATGATTTCTAGACAATTCCTATGAATTTGGAACACTGACAATAGGGTGTTAAGTTACATTTTACTCGTTTAATTACCTTAGTCATCTCACAGAAAAGCGTGCCTTGTTCACAGAGAAAGTTTAAGAGATAGTATCCAAAATGATATGCAATTTGGGACTTCCCTGGTGGTCCAGTGGGTAGGCCTCTGTGCTCCCAATGAGGGGGCGCCCAGGTTTGATCCTTGGTCCAAGAACTAGATTCCACATGCATGATGCAACTAAGAGTTCATGCCGCAACTAAGGAGTCCACATGCTGCAAGGAAGATCCCTCATGCCGCAACTGGGACCCAGTGCAGCCAAAATAAATAAATAGATAGATATTTTAAAACAACAACACGTTGATTTGCAATTTATCCTTACCACACACACAAAAAAGAGACAGAAAGCCAAGGTGAGTAGCTTATACCTTAAGAACAGTATATTCCTATCAATGAGATATCAAGAGAAAAATGTGGGTGTTTATAAAGCAGAATCTTTCTATTTAATCAATTCTCTTTTTCTGTTGTAAAGGAAGAAAGAACAAATGGCAGAGCTGAGTTTTAATTAAGGCTGTACACTGGCATCACTTTCCTTTTCCTTAATAAAAATCCACTATACCAAGCAGGGATTTATCCACTTTTCAAAAAACATACATAAATCTCTCCTCAGTCGTTATGTAAATCTCTGTAGTGACAAACTGACATATTTAATATTGGGTCAATCTTAGCCCAAAAGGTACTTGTGGGCTCCCATGTTTCAGAGTTGGAGTTACTAAAGAGGTGTTAGAAAAGGTAGAAGTAAATGTGACACTATCTAGCCCATTTTTCTCTCATGTTATGTTTCTCAATAATTCTCAAAACAGAACCAAGCACATTTCTGAAAGATCAAAGTAATTATTTTTCATTTAATAGGCTCATACAAACACTGGAATAAAATACTCAATTCATACCACTGAGATTGATTAATTTCTTTGATATCTACTATATAGAGAAACAATTCTGTTTTCATCTTTGAAAGAGCTCTAGTCCTGTAGTGTCTTGAAAAGCTAATATACACTGAAAAATAACTGGAAGTAAAATATGGGCAAGTTCCACAGATCCCCCCTGGAAAAGGCTCTTATGCTGAAGTTTGAACACACACGTTGGTGGCTCCCACTTGGTCCCTAGGGCAGATTGGAGCCCCACTGCCTTGTGCAGTGTCAGAGCATCCCTCCAACCGCTGTTGTTGCACTGGCGAGGGTAGGGTGTTAAGTTAGACATTATTCCATTCATGTCTTTGGCCCATGCCAGTCCATGTCCTTTAGCCCAGTTCCTATAATAGCAAGAATTACAGAAGGCTACCATGGTTGAAAATCAAGATCATATCCTAGGGTTGTTGAAAATAAACTGATTTAGAATCAGAAGACCTGACCTTGAGCCAAGTTTTTAGAATCATTTCTAAGCCTTCATATTGTCCTCTGAAAAATGTACTAGTACACCAATTGTAAGGATGAATTAATAAGTTAAAGGTAAGAAATGAGTCCATAAAGCCAGAAGAAATACATATCAATTTTTTAAAAAACTTTTGGGTGAGAAAGGCTTTCCTAAAACATGAAAACAAAGGCAAAAACCTGAGAGGAAAAGACCAGTGGATCCTCCTCTGAGGGTTTAGAAAGCAAGTTCTCAGTCAGAATTGGGTGAGTTGTGTGGGATTTATGGCCTTAAAAGTGGTTACCTTTTCTCCTTTCTATGTTTGAACAGGGATTTGAAATATTTCCTCAACACGCCATGGCCTTTAAAGGCCCAATATGTGTATATTTATTTTCCTGTTGTCCCAATTACTTTTTTTTAAATTTTATTTATTTTTTTTTATACAGCAGGTTCTTATTAGTTATCTACTTTATACATATTAGTGTACACATATCAATCGCCCAATTCATCACAAACACACACACACAACCCCGCGGCTTTCCCCGCTTGGTGTCCTCATGTTTGTTCTCTGTATCTGTGTCTCAATTTCTGCCCTGCAAACTGGGCAGAAATACATCTGTACCATTTTTCTAGGTTCCACATATATGCATTAATATACGATATTTGTTTTTCTCTTTCTGACTTACTTCACTCTGTATGATAGTCTCCAGATCCATCCACGTCTGAACAAATGACCCAATTTTGTTCCTTTTTTATGGCTGAGTAATATTCCATTGTATATACGAACCACATTTCTGTATCCATTCATCTGTCAATAGACATTTAGCTTTTTTGCCAATTTGATTACTGTGTGTCTCGGACTGTCTTTCCTTGGGTTTATCCTGTATGGGACTCTCTGCACTTCCTGGACTTGGGTGGCTATTTCCTTTCCCATGTTAGGGAAGTTTTCAACTATAATCTCTTCAAATATTTTCTCGGATCCTTTCTCTCTCTCCTCTCCTTCTAGGACCCCTATAATGCGAATGTTGTTGCGTTTAATGTTGTCCCAGAGGTCTCTTAGGTTGTCTTCATTTCTTTTCATTCTTTTTTCTTTATTCTGTTCCACAGCAGTGAATTCCACCATTCTGTCTTCCAGGTCACTTATCCGTTCTGCCTCAGTTATTCTGCTATTGATTCCTTCTAGTGTAGTTTTCATTTCAGTTATTGTATTGTTCATCTCTGTTTGTTTGTTCTTTAATTCCTCTAGGTCTTTGTTAAACATTTCTTGCATCTTCTTGATCTTTGCCTCCATTCTTTTTCTGAGGTCCTGGATCATCTTCACTATTATTCTGAATTCTTTTTCTGGAAGGTTTTCTATCTGCACTTCATTTAGTTGTTTTTCTGGGGTTTTATCTTGTTCCTTCATCTGGTACATAGTCCTCTGCCTTTTCATCTTGTCTATCTTTCTGTGAATGTAGTTTTTGTTCCACAGGCTGCAGGATTGTAGTTCTTCTTGCTTCTGTTGTCTGCCCTCTATGAAGCAGATGTTTTAACGGCACCTTATGTGAAGCTCCACATTAATAATCACTAAATATTAATTAATGATGGTGATAATGACTGGAGTATTATTTTTATTAAAGTACAAGGGCAATATGGAAATGCGGTAGTCTCCCTTTATCCAGCGTTTTGCTTTCTGAGGTTTCAGTTACCTTCGGTCAACTGGGGTCTCCTAGAGAAGCCGTGGGGGTTCTTTGGATGAAGAAGCCCTCCAAAATTCTCATGGTCCTGAAACAAGAGGGAAGGAGGCAGGGCAACCTTCGAAAGAATCTGTCCCATTTACTTTTGACTGTTTCTACCACATAATGTATTTTCCCTGTGCATAGTGTTATGGCTGTCCTAGAGATGTGCATATTTTCCTTATTCATTTTTCTTGATGTATGAATGCCAGACACACAGGAAAGACATGCAAGAATTTAAAAATTATAGCGACCCAGAGAGTCCAGAAGAGTTAAAATCCATGTCTGTGAATGTGAATGACTAGATAGACTTTTTAACAAAGTCCAAGGCAATGATAAACTGTGAAAAACATTTGCAGCATTTATGAGTGAGTCCAGCCTTCTTAGCAAGTATCTGGCCTGCTCTGGTTCACAGGGTGGGGTGTGTAGTTTGTGACACGTACTCCTACAATGGGCTTCTCAACTCATAATCATCAGCGACTCAGTTAATGTAAATCCCTGACCATGGCAAGTTTAGTTGATAATTCTGTCACCAGTTTCTATCTTTTTAATGTATTTTTGGAGCATTTTGATAGGAAGTTGGGAGAAGGTTTACTGGGCACATCCAATTTATCACAATGACAACTCAAAAGTTGAGAGTCATGAGTGCCTCTTCAAAATCCCCCACTCATGATATACAGGTATTAGAGTTTTAAAGTCTGCTAAAGAATAAAGAAAATGTGTTAACTGAGGGTGGTACAAGGGAATTTAAAATCCTAATTTTACAAAAATGTAGGCAGTTTATTTTATTGTACCCCCGAAGGTAAGTAAGCACAGTGTAATTTGGGAGTACTTCCATTAACAAATGGTGATAGCTGTGACACTTTGAATTGGGTTAGAAATTTGGAAAAATACTGCAAAATGGATTATGTAAATATGAAATCCTCAGAATACTTACAGAACCCAAGTTTGCATTATTTGTCTCTGTATCATTTGTATATATGTATAATTTGTATACAAATTATTATAGACTGGAGCTGTCAGATGACTACAGTAGGGCTCAGAAGGTCTGCATCCTGAATATCATCAACAAGGGAATTCACTTCTGACAGGGGAAATCAAGTACCTCATTGTGCCCTATCGCCCAAAGCATTTCTGGTTATTGGCCCTCAATGAAATGTAAGCCCCTGGAGAAGGCTGGAGAAGGTCATCTGAAGTGACTAAGGGAATAAACAACCAGGCTTCCTGCTCACAGGACTGAAGAAGACCGGGAGAAAAGTAGAGTATAAGTTCAAACAACGAATAGTGATTTCAAGAGGTCCAGTAGATTCTCTTATTTATTTTCTTTCCTTCTTTTTCCCTCCCTCCCCCTCTCCTTTCCCCCCCTTCCTTGCTCCCTCTCTCTCCACACACACACACACACACACACACACACACACTCAGGCAGGAATTTTTACAAGCTATATATTATGCTCTGTTAATGGGCTTAACAACATATTCAGAGGAAGCAATGTTGTTTGCAGCAGAACCAAACTTTTCAAGGTGACATAGGGAAAGACAACCTTGGGTGCCAGGGACAGATCTTGAGCTGGCTGGTTGGCTGGGCCAGTTCTGTTGCAGCATTTCTGATGCTTTTATGACTGCATACTGCATGATAAGTGTTCTCTTCCCCTCTTGCTTCTCTTGTGCTTTCAAATATTTATATGAAATTGGCTGTGGAATTCCTACACTCCCTTGCTGTAATGCTCTTGTAAGGTGCTGATTCTCAGCACTGACTTCAATAGAACAGAGGGGGAAAAATTAGATAAGGAAATACAACAGAAAATAGGACACAAAACAGAAATAAGGAATGCATCCCTTTTCTGAATTACCTCAAATGAACCTTTAAGGGTTCATGGGGAAAAATTTCAATAGCAGACGATCCTAAAATACAAGGACCAGTATAATTACTGAGCATTCTACAAGACTCTAAATGAGTCCTTAAAAGCATGGTGTGTGTTATCAGTGTGGTTGCCATCTTATGATGGATGTTTTTTATTTTTCCTTTGGTTTTAAGAGACAAAAAAATATGTTACTACCAGACAAAATTTTTTTCCTTTGGTTTTAAGAGAGAAAAATATATAACTACCAAAAAAAAAAAAAATATATAACTACCATTTATTGAAGGGCAGATACAGTAGAAAGCACTTTGTATTATTTCACTGAATCCTCAAAACAACAGCCTTTCAAAGGGGATATTGTAAAACATACTTATTTTGTAGATAAATGAGGTTTATAGGGGTTAGAAAATTGCTGAAGGTCATATAGCTATTAATTGATGGGGTCAGGATTTGAACCCAGATCTAACTTGACTCTGAAATACAAATTCAGAACCACTTCCCCACACTTCTAGCTAAATTACAAAGCATTGATGTTAGTCTGCTCAGGCAACAAAATGAAATTGTCTACAAATATATGGAGAGCTGTCGCATGGCAGAAGGAGAAAACTTTACATTGTGGGTCCAAGGGTGAAGCCAGTAGGTAGACGATTGAGGATGGCAATGACAGGTTCAGAGTCTGGGGTCCCTCATACTTCCAGAGCCTGCCTGGTGGGCAGAGTGTTCATAAGCCAGCTTGTCATGCCACAATGCCATCCTGACAACTTCTAGCAGATGCCTGGATTTCCTACTCTCCCTGGCTTTTCCTCTTCATCTGCCCCATGGCTCAGAGCTCACCTGTTTCTTGGGCTCTGTCGTGTTCTCCCCTCCTGCTGTATACAGGGTTCCTTGGCTCACCCCCAAGTCTACTGACTCTATGGAGGGACCCACAGTGACCTCTTCTGCTTTTGCCAGTGTCTGATCTCAGCCAAGACCCAGGTTCAGCTTGTTACTCCCTCACTCATGCAGACAGCTGGAAGGAAGCCCATTCTGTTGCACAGGAAGAAGTCTGTCCCAGGAAGCAGATCTTGATACCATATGAGGAAGAGCTTCCTAGCAGCCAGCGCTATCCAAAGATTAGATGCTCTGCCTGTGGTAGTAGTTACAATTTTTGTCAGTGAAGGGTTTCAAATATAATTGTGTGAGTATGTGGTGGGGATAGCATCTGTACCTTTTGATACAGTAACAAAGACTCCCCAAACCTCAGTGGTTTGCAACAACTCAGGCTTATTTTTCACTCAGGTTAAAATGTCCACCGTGGTTGTTGTGAATATTCTCTTCATCATTCTCCCTTGGAGGCCCAGGCTGACAGAGCAGCCTTTACCAGGGACCCTGCAGGTCTCGTGTCAGAGGAAAAAGAGTCATGACAAACCGTGAGTTGTTTCTTAGAGCCATGGCTCAGAAGGGACGTTTGTGCTCATACTTCATTGACCAAAGCAAGTCCATGGACACTCCTGAGTTTAAAAGGGTGGGGATGTATAGTCCTTCCTCAGGGAGGGGCACTATAAGTCCTCTGGCCAAGCTTGGCATCAATGGGCACAGAAGCATAAGGGGCAGTGAATCTTTGGAACAGCAACATAGTCTCCACAACGTCTGTGCCAAAACAGAGATTATAAAAGTACTACGAGGGTGGTTTAGGCTGGATGATTTGTAAGTTTTCTCCTAACCTGGAGATTCTATGATATGCCAGGGTTCCCCAACCTTTTAGTGGTGAGCAATTACTTTTGAAATATTGGGGCAGGGAGATGAGGGCTTGGAGCAATAGAGACAGTAAAGTTCCTGGACCAGGTTGGTTGGTAGGGCTTCCCACTACACCCTTCTGTGTAGATGCTGTCTGGTCTCATGCAGCACTGCCCAAAGAAAAAACAGTGAGAACCTCCTGTGTAATTTTAGACTGTCTAGGAGTCATGCTATAAAAGGTAAAAAGAAGTGGATAATATTCATTTGAATAATATATTTTATTTAATCCAACATATTAAAAATAGTTTCAACACAAAATCGATATAAAATTATTAATGAGATATTTTAACTTCTTTGTTTCATTCTAAGACTTCAAAATCTGTGTGTTTTTTACACTTTGAACACATCTTAATTTGGAGTAGCCATATTCTAAGTACTCAATAGCCACAAGTGGCTAGTGGCTACTGTAGTGGACAGTGTTAGTTTGGTGGAAAATGGTGAGGCTCTGGCATCAAACAGACCTGGATTTGGGGCTTCAGGTTTGGGGAGGATCCTGAGCTGTTGCTATTGAGGAAAGATGGAGAGAGGAAGCAAGAATGAAGAGGGTTTTATCTATACCCCTAAGAGGCAGGAGTATTGTATCATGGTTAAGATTGCAGGCTGGTCAGACAGACTGGATTTGAAACTGACTTGATTGGAAATCAGCTATGCCACCTAGTAGCCCTGTGGTCTTAGGTAAGTTATTTAACGTCTCTTACTCCCGATTTTCTTACCTGTAAAAAGAGGAAAGTTTAACTTCCCTTGAACGGCCTATGCAGGGATTGTTAATAGCATACCTATGTGGCCTGGCACATAACAGACAATAAATGGTTATTTATGATAACATTTGTATTATTATTTTTGTGAAGAAAGAAGAAGGGTAGAGGGGACAAACATCATTGCCACAAGGAGGGGAGGATGTTAATGGCAGTCAGGGAACAGGTCAGAGTTTATAATCAGCAAGTTATACCAATGAGTAAGCCAATTGCTCAGGTAGAGAATGCTGGTCTACCCTGCTTTCCTTTACCATTCACTCCACAGATCTTTCTAAATCACTAGCTTCCTTTAGAACCGTTCTCCCTTTAACTCAACTTCTTCCATCTAGCATACTCTGCTCCAGTAATCCTAGATAGAAAGGCTTTGCATTTCACACTCAGAGGGTTTAGAGAAAGAATATAGTTCATAAATGAGAATTAGGTCTTGTGTGATAGAGAAAATTTGAGTCAAGATGGTGTCCACAGATCTGACTACGACCTCCAGTAGCCTAACTGTTGCTTATAATGGAGTCTCGTCTTGAGACAGTGAGCCATTTTGTTTCTGGCCAAATCTGGCATCCCGTGCAGGCACAAAAATGAAGAGACCCTGTCCTAACAATGATTTTTAGCATCCTCATCAGGGGTCCAGCACAGAGCCCAAGAGAGCATAAAGAGACAGAGAACATACAAGAGCATAGCCCTTAATTAATGTACTTTACCATCAGGGTTGAGAGAGAAAGAACACTGAGGGGGAGGTGTTAAAATATGACTAAAAGCTGCAGCCAGCCCCTCTTCTTTGGCTCTGTCTTAGGAAATTCTTCCCCTAAGTCTTCCTACGAGCCAGCCAGACCTCAGATTTTTTACAATATGAGCATCTTGGGAGCTAGCACACAGTGACTTCAAAACTGTTATCAGCACCTTCCCTGGGATCAAAAAACAAGCAATACGGATTATACTCTCAGACGCCAGGTTTGAGAAAGCTCACAATACACTAATTTTCCAGGACAATGAGTGTCTCAAAGTTGATCCCTGATCCTGCAGCAACACAGAGAAAGAGCTACGTCCTCTGGCCAGCCAAGAAGTCCTGTTTTCTTAGCAACTGGCACCATTAGCCTAAGAAGGGGATAAGCAACCATTGGAATTTCAAATGGCGAATTTCCCAGAAATGCATTCTTCTTTTCTGAGAACAGCACAGATTGGCTGGCTTCAATGAGGTACCTGGGGTGATATCCTGGCACCCAAAATACAGTAAAAATATTGCCTTGGTGTTTCATAATAAGAATCATTTATAATTTCAATTTGCTATATACCTTTACCTTACATGGTTGAAAAAACTATATTTTTCTAGCAGTAAATCACTAAACATCATCTGGAATTTTCCTAGGATCAAATAACAATGTACACAACTGAGATAAATCACAAAAATAGAGTTTTTCACTCTATTTGATCTTGCTATTTTACATGAGTAAGAAAACAGATGAATGTTTTATGAACTTCACTTTCATCGTGAATAATATTGTATATGACATTTAAACATACTCTTAATTATTTACCACATTTTTTCTGTTAACTTCTGGGCACTTAAAAATGAATTGAGATTTGAGGGGTGAGGGTGTGATTTTGCATGAACACACCTTTCAGCTGTTCTGTGCAATCTATTCATTTCAAGGACATTCCCGTATAGAATCCAAATTCTGCATTTCCTTTGCACTGCAGTTTAATGAAACCCCAGCATTTTTCTTGCTCCAAAAATGCCAAATGTAGTTAAGAATGCCTTGATAATATGCTATTGCTAAAAACTATTTATATTCATAGATTCCTGACAGTTTACTGCTTTTTGACATGGTATCTCTCATTGTAGAACTTTGGCCAACATGTATATTTATATATATATATTACATGTATATTTATATTATATAATTAACACATATATATTTTTACTACATTTTAGTCTCCAGTTGCCACCAAACATACCTACACTCTGAGAAATAAAAATATGTAAAGCTCTTATTATCAGGATACAATTCTAGATATACATCTATAAATCATCTTTAAGTGGTTATGAATATTTTAGAAGTAAGGAATAATGTATACGAAAGCAGGATGCCCTAAATTTCAACCAATGTCAGTTGGTTGAAAAAACTCATTACCACCGAGTATGAAATTAAAAGACAGACAGAACTACTTGCTTCTGTAAAGTCGATATGTGCAGGGGCATGTGTATAGGTATGTGTCTTTGTGCGGTATTCATGAGAGTTGAAAACATTTTGAGAAAGGAGATCGTCACATTCCACTTTAGGGAAAAACATGCAGTGTCTTTCACAAGCAAATACACAGGAACAATTATTTTCTCTTCGTTACAATTTGGGCTGGAGAGGGTGAGTATGACTGCCATGGCAGGTAGGGAGAGGCGCTGGTCCAGGGATCAGGAGGAGGGGAGAGAGAGAGAGGGCAAGCCCACAGATGTGCCATCACAGTCTCAGGTCTACTGTGTAACTTGTCAGTGGGTGGTTTATTTGTGGAATCTTTCCCTGCTGGTCACACAATGAGTGGGTGCTCCTTCGGAAAAGCATAGCTAAATGCTGTTTGTATCTCATTTGGGGAGCATAAGACCAGGGCAGGCCTATACATCATCATTGCAGCCACAGAATGCTTTCCCCCAACCTGCGTTTAAGCTGAGAACATGGTGCCTTATGGGGATGGCCAGAGTTCAACATCTTTGGCCTCATTTTAAAAAGTTAACACACCATAATGCTGTGCTCATTCTTGCAACAGCAAGTATGTGAACAACCTAAAAAGAGAGAATGAATTTAAATGCTGTTAATTATGCTTGAGGCTATGACACTCCTTCCTAAGTAATTATGAGAGGGACACGCGTCCCCAGCCTTTCTGGTTCCTGGTAGTTTACACAGAAAGAGGGAAAGGTGCATTGCACACATTTATCAAGTCCTTGGTCTCCCTGCTTCCCCGATAAACTGCGGGAGCCTCTGTCCAGTATTTGGAAAACTGTCTGCATATCTTTAGGGCCACAAACTTGCTGTGAAGAGGGAGCTGAGTCAGAAGGGTGCCTGCGGTGATAGAAATAAACACATTTTTCCTTTGTATCCTTATTAGAATAGAATCAGAGAAATTCTGAGTGTGCTAAGGAATTATCTGTTTCACAGAGGCAGCCACTGAGGCCCAAGGTTGCACGGCTGGTGCATGTAAGAACTTTGAGTTGTGCTATCTGCTGTACACAAAGTCTGCACTCATCCACAGAGTAAAAATAAAGAGAAAAGAAAACAGATAAGGAGTGGTTAGTGTTGAGCCCTAGGGGCTAAAGTGACTGAATTTTTTTTTTCTTTAACAAATCTGTCACCTTGAGAGTCTCCCTTTGACCCCTTGCCCCAGATACTGGAGGGAAAGCAATGCCGGGCACAGCTGAAATAGGAAACGTGACACGTCTGGTGCATTGTCTTTGGCAAATGGATTACAGGAAACACTGATGCTTTCTGATGTTGTTTCAGTCGTGCTTGGGGACAGTCTGGAGTTGTGGGGTGGACCTTGGCAGATTACACATGTATCAGAGTTCAGAGGTTTATTTGTTCTTGTAGCGATTCCAAATACTCCTGAATGCGGCACAGAAAATGAATTAAGAGGGAACAGGGCAGCTACAGGTACTTACAGACGTGAGGAGACTTAATAAAGTTTCTGTTGAGGTGAAAGGACCTTAAACTCCATTAGCAGTATCCTTGGGAGAAAAAAACAACAACAAACAAACTACCATGCTAGCAGGACATCCTGAAATGACTGTCACTGGAGCAACCTGCTCCAAAGATTTTCCAACTAATTGAAATTAATGATCCCTCCAGCAGCTGAGATTGAGTCTCACACCCCTACCACGTGCAACAAGCAGGACTCAACACTTAGCCAGGGAATTTGGTTTCAACCTGGCCTCTAGTTTTTAGTCTTTGCTTGTCCAGGGTAGGGCACTTTTCCTGGAGAAATCAAATGTACATCTAAGAATATCCTGCATGAGACTAGACAGGGCCAGCCTGTAGGAAAACTGGGAAATTCTCAGAATTGTGTTTGACCAGTCTCAAAGTTTCCAGTCTAGGGACTGAGTTTTCTGAACCAAAAGATTTTTGTTTGTTTGTTCATATTTTTGTAACTGTCAGGTGCAAGAGAAGAGTCTGGCAGATGCATTTTTCTTTTTGTAAACCAACAAATATTTATTTATTCATAGAAACTAGAGCCATAAAAAAGGATCTTAGAGAGATAAGCCTTCACTGGGGCTGAAATCTTTTAGTTTTGTTTTGTTCTGTTTTTTTCAAGAGATCTTTCTCTTCTAGCACTCTGGTCCTCAAACTGGCAACATACTGGAACAAACTAGGAAAATTAAAAATACCAATGCCTGGGACTTCCCAGGTTGTCCAATGGTAAAGAACCTGCCTTCCAATGCAGGGGACCCCGGTTCCATCCCTGGTTGGGGAACTAAGATCCCACATGCCGCAGGGCAACTAGCCCCGTGCGCCACAACTACTGAGCTCACACGCCTCAACGAGAGAGCCCGCATGCCACAAACTACAGAGCCAAGGTGCTCTGGAGCCTGTGTGCTACAATTAGAGAGAGAAAAATCCGCACGCCACAACTAGGGAGAAGCCCGAGCACCGCAACGAAGATCCCACGTGCCACAGCTAAGACCCGAGACAGACAAAAAAAAGAAAGAAAAAAAAACTCCAATGCCTGAGGGATTCTCATTTAATTGGTCTGGGGTGCAGCCTGATTCTAATATATGGCAATGTTTGAGAACCACTGTTCTAGCAGATCCATACACACACACACATAGTACCATTTACAGGATATCTTAAAGCAACATCCATGTACCATTACCCAGATCAAGTTGGAAGACTTCGTTCTGATGCCAAAATATTAAACTTCTTAGAGGGTTTTACAGAGACAATTAAATACTTGGAATTTGATCTGACCAATTATCTTTTCCCCTGACAAGCTGAATGGAAACTATAGCATAAGGTATATCTCCTCCTCCTGGAGAAAGTTTCTTCTAAGGGTCATCCAATGAAGATTGGGAACTGGGGACAACAAGGACTTCCTGGGCTAGGACACCAGTACCAGGTGTAGGTAGTCACTGTGTCCTGGATGGCCTAAGGGATAAAGCAGAAAGGGATAGCTACCTTTCCCAGCTAACCCTGCCCTTCCCGCCAGCTACGGCCCTCAGCAACAAGAAGGGTTCCCTTATTAAGCAGTTAATATATTGCCTTGAATAAGTAGAAAGCAGAATTTCCAAAGCATTCCTACCTCTAAACAAAGTTGTTGCTCTTTTCCCAGGGCCACCCCTAAACACACTAGTAGAGGATGGCCTTGGAGAGCTAGTCTAACATTGCATTTGAAAGCCAGAGGAAAATTAGCCTAAGAAACCACAGTTACTTGTTTTTTTTAGAGATGGATGAAGAGAACAGATTACATTTGTGATTAGAAATGTGATCAAATATGCCTTCTCTGGAGTCCCCACCCAACAACCCCGATAGGCTTTAAAGATCGCTCTGTTACAGAACCTTAGATTTTCATTATCAGATATTATTTGGATTAAGTCATTGCAAGTATCTGCCAAAAGACAAATCTGGGAGGCAGCACTTGCTGTGATTCTCAATGTCATGAGGGACTGGGGATGAGACCCTGAGAGGGGTGGGGATGCTTTTCTAGACCAAATCCCCCCTTTCTCTACTGAGCCGAAATAACGGGAGTGGTGAAGGATGTTGTTACAAATGGGGATTTATTATGTATCTCATGTGCATGGTGTGGAGGTATTTTTTAAAAAGTGAAACAATTTATTTAAACCAAGAGTGATTAACATTTTGGCACAAATTAGTTGATCAGATGCTAGCAAAAGCCCTAGGGACAAGGACAAGGGAGAGGAGAGATGTGATGAGGAAGGAAGTGGGACAGTAAAATCTGAGGCTTGGGGGAGGGGGCCCCCATATGGGGTATTGCCCCCAGAGGCTTTGACCAAGAAGGCAACAGAGGAAGGGAACTGGCAAATGACAGCAGTAAAGGAGAATCTGAATAAAAAATGCAAAACGTGGACGACAAATGTCTATCTTTCTAGTTTTTCCTAGTTGTGTCCTGGTCAAACTAAATGTAATCAGAAATGACAACTGTTTTTGTTTGTTTGTTCCTTTTAGTACATCATAATAATAGCTAACATTTACTGAGTGCTTGCTCTGTGCCACGCACCATTCTAAGTACTTTATATCATGTCTATGAGGTAGGTGCTATTTTTGTCTCCATTTAAAAAACGAGACCAGAGAGGTTAAATAATTTACCACAGGCCACACAGCTATAAGTGGCTGAGCTAGGACTATGGACCCAGTGAATGAGTCTTACTCTTAAGGACCACATTCTGCCCATTCTTTATAAGGGTTAGGAGGGCATACGGACATGTATCTCAAAGAAGAAAGAGAGTACCTGCATCTTCTTTCCAGGGAGGGCCAACAGGCCATTTAGTTTCAAGCCCTTTACTTAGCCCTGAAAGAAGATAAACAAGTTTTATTTCTTTTAAGGGCTACTCGTCCCTTCAAAGGATGATTTCACATAGGTCACTGAGTACTAATGAAGAAGACAAGAGGTGGAGTTAAAAATTTTGTAGGTAAATGTGAAAGTGGTGTCTATGGGAAGTGTGGTGGAGGGGAGCTCAGGGGTCCAGGGTTAGGACACTGGGCCCTCCTTTCTAACAACGGTCTCATAGTCTGTTCGAGGCTAGTTGAAAGAAAAATGGCTTCTTATGGGGATACCATTTTATAGCCCAAAACTGACCCCAGCACTAAGGTAATGTCCTGATATTCCTTGCGTCGAATGATACTTGCAATCACGTTTCTCTCTTGAAAAAGCAAAAAGGCTTCCAGTCTGAGCTGGAGGTAAATCGAATGTGATTTGGTTATAGAATGCCTTTCATGTCATATATTCATTACTTAGAAGGAGCACCACATTTGCCTTTATTTTAAAATCATAGTAATTTCAAAAACAAAAGCCTAAGTGCATCTGTTTATGTTGAAAGCCCCCGTCTGTTTGATATGATTTTCTTTCTTAAGAGCTTGAAGAACGGCTTAGGCTTTCATCTCTCTACCTAGTGGTTTGGTTGACCTTCTAGTGGAAAGGCCTGGAACTGCTTAAGTTCTGTGTGCAGCCAGCAGAGTGAAAGCAATAGACCATGGGGACTGAAGCTGAACTGTCTCGTCTGATGCTGTAGACCTGGTGCCCACTCTAGGGGCCAACACAAAGAAGGTCCTTAACAAGGAGACTACAGTTCAGAGAGATGAAGTTATCTTTCCAAGATCACTCTACAAGTGTATGTGTTATCTAACAAATGCATAACAAATGCCTACAAACTTATTACAAATTATTAATGAGGGCTCAGAACAACACACATTTATTACTTCATAGTTTCTGTGAACTAGAAATACAGGTGTGGCTTATCTGGGTCCTCTGCTTCAAGGTCTCTCACAGTTGCAATCAAGGTGTCAGCTAGGGCTGCACTGCATCTGAAAGCTCAACTGGAGATGGACCCTCTTCCAAGCTCTTGCTTGCTTGTTAGAAGGAATCACTTCTCTGTTCACTGTTGGCCAGAGGCCACCCTCCATTCCTTGCCTCCAGGCCTCCCCAAAATGGGGTCACTTGCTTCTTCAAAGAGTCTGGGAGAGAGGTCTAAGATGGTGGGGGAGTAAGAACCTGAGCTCACCTCCCACTATGGACACACTGAAACTATACTTACATACAAAGCAATTCCTCTTGAAGAAGACTTGAGGGCTGAATGAACAGCTACTGCACATAGAAAGACCACATAGAAAGGGGTAGGAAAGATGGAGACACAGTATTCACAGGAACCCACCCCTGACACGGTGACCTACAGTAGAGAGGGATATTGCTGAGAGCCCCCAGGTCTCCCCTTGGCCCATGCGTGCTCCAGCTCCAGCTGCCCTACCAAGGTAGCCTCAACCCAGGGACTGACCTTGACCAGGGTCAGCTCCAGACACTGTTGCCTTGCCAAGTCAGCCTCGAGCTAAGCACTCTCCAGGGAATAACCCTGGTCTAGGCCCATTCCAGCCCCAGCTGCCCTGCCAGGATGGCCTCAGGCACAGCACTCCCTAGAGATTGCCCCCTGCTCACACTTGCTCCAGCTCCAGCTGGCCTGCCAAAGCTGCAAGGTGCAAGCAGTCTACATAGGGGATGCTCCCACACAAGGACCACTCCTTCAAGACCAGGAGAAGTAGTTGTTTTGCCTAATTCATAGAAACCAAAAACGAAAGTTAAACAGAATGAGGAAATAGAGAAATATGTTCCAAATGAAAGAACAAAATAACCGCCCTCAAAAAAAACCCCTAAAGGTCCACATAAAAAAAAAAAAATCCTAAAAAAAAAAGAATGCTCACCAAACTCAGTGAGAGAAGAATGGAGGAATTCAGTGAGAACTTTGACAAAGACTTAGAAATATAAGAAAGAACCAATCAGAACTAAATCATACAGTAACTAAAATAAAAATACGTATTACAGGGAATCAACAGCAGATTAGATGATACAAAGGAATAGATAAGTTACCTAGAAGATAGAATAGTGAAAATCACCCAGACAGGACAGCAAAAAGAAGACAAGAATTTTAAAAAATTAGTAGAGTTTAAGGGACCTCTGAGATAACATCAAATGTACTAACATTCACATTATAGGGGTTCTAGAAGGAGAAGAGAAAGGGACAGAAAATTCATTAGAAAAAATAATGGCTGAAAACTTTCCTAACCTGGGAAAAAAACAGACATCCAGTGCAAGAAGCCCAGAGGGTTCCAAATAAGATGAACCCAAACAGATCCACACTAAGGCATATCATAATTAAAATGGCAAAAGTTAAAAAGAGAATTTTAAAGGCAGCAAAAGAACAAACAAACAAATAACTAATCATATACAAGGCAAACCCCATAAGACTAGCAGCTGACTTTTCAGCATACACTTTACAGATCAGAAGGGAGTGGCAGGATATATTTAAAGTGCTGAAAGAAAAAAACTTACAACCTAAAAAACTCTATCTGTCAAGGTTATCATGCAGAATTGAAGGAGAGAGAGTTTCCCTGAGAAGCAAAAACTAAAGGAGTTCATCACCACTAAACCAGCTTTACAAAAAATGTTAACAAGTCTTCTTTAAGCAGATAAGAAAAAGCCATGACTAGATATAAAAAAAATATATGAAAGGGAAAATCTTACTGGTAAAGGCAAATAATATAATAAAGGCAGTGGATCAGGCACTTAAAAAGCTAGTGTGAAAGTTAAAAGACAGAAGTATTACAATCAACTGTAACTACAGTAAATAGTTAAGGGAAGCACAAAATAAAAAGATGTAAAATATGACATATAAAACATGGTGATGGGGAGTAAAAATGTAGTTCTTTTAGAATGCCTTTGAACTATCAGCTGAAGTGACTATTAGCTTAAAATAGATGGATATTTTTATACAGGTTGATATGTATGAATCTCCTTATTGTAACCACAAACCAAAAACTTACAATGGATACACAAAAAATAAAGAGAAAGGAATATAAACATAACACTAAAGGAATCCATCAAAACTCAAGGGAAGAAACCAAGAAAAGAAGAGAGGAACAGAGAAGAACTACAAAAACAATCAGACAACAATTAATAAAATGGCAGTAAGTATTTACCTATCAATAATTACATCAGATGTAAATGAACCAAATATTCCAATCAAAAGACATAGGGTAGTCAAATGGATAAAAAAAAAAGAACCATCTATATGTAGCCTATAATAGACTCACCTCAGATCTAAAGACACATACAGACTAAAAGTGAAGGGATGTAAAAAGATAATCCATGCAAATGGAAAAGAAAGCTGGGGCTGTAAAAAAAGATAAGAAAGTACATTACATAATGACAAAGGGGTCAGTCCAACAAGAGGATAAAACATTTGTAAAAATATATGTACCAAACATAGGAAGACCTAAATATATAAAGCAAATATTAACAGAGATAAATGGAAAAATAGACAACAGAACAATAGTAGTAGGGGACTTAGCCTACTTACATCAAATGTTAGATCATCCAGACAGAAAATTAATAAGGAAACACTCGTCTTAAGTGACACATTAGACTAGATGAAATTAACAGACATATATAGAACATTCCATCCAAGAGCAGCAGAATACACATTCTTTTCAAGTGCACATGGAATATTTCCAAGATAGATCATATCCTAGGCCACAAAACAAGTCTCAATAAATGTAAGAAGACTGAAGTCATATCAAGCATCTTTTCTGACCATAATGAAGACTAGAAAATCAACTACAAGAAGAAAACTGGAAAAAACACAAACATGTGGAGACTAAACAACATGCTACTAAACAACCAATGGATCAACAAAGAAATCAAAGAGAAAATCAAAAAATACCTTGAGACAAATAAAAATGGGAACACAAATATCCAAAATCTATGGGATGCAACAAAAACAGTTCTAAGAGGAAAGTTCATAGCAATTCAGGCCTACCTTGGGGAAACAAGAAAAATCTCAAATTATCCATCTAAAAGTACATTTAAATGAACTAGAAAAAGAAGAATAAGCAAAGCCCAAAATTAGTAGAAGGAAGAAAATAATAAAGATTACAGCAGAAATAAATAAAACAGAGACTAAAAGAAAGTATCAATGAAACTAAGAGTTGGCTCTTTGAAAAGATAAACAAAATTGATAAACCTTAAGCCAGACTCATCAACAAAAAAGAGCCCAAATAAATAAAATCAAAAATGAAAGAGGAGAAATTAAGTTACAACCAACACAACAGAAATACAAAATATTATAAGAGAATACTATAAACAATTGTATGCCAACAAATTAGACAAGCTAGAATAAATGGTTAAATTCCTAGAAACATACAATCTTCCAAGACTGAATCATGAAGACACAGGAAAGCTGAATAGACTGATTACTAATAAACAAATTGAATCGATAATCAAACCCCCCCCAAAAAATGCCAGGTCCAGTTGGCTTCACAGGTTAATTACACAAAACATTGAAAGAAGAGTTAATATCTATCCTTTTCAAATTATTCCAAAAAACTGAAGAGGAAGGAATACTTTCAAACTTATTTTACAAGGCAGAATTACTCTAATACCAAAAGCAGAAAAAGACACCACACAAAAAAGAAAATTGCAGGCCAATATCCCTGATGAACGTAGACGCAAAAAATTCTCAACAAAATATTAGCAAACTAATTCAATAATACATTAAAAGAATCATAAACCATGATCAAGTGCGATTCATTCCAGGGATGCAAGGTCATTTATGACAAACCCACAGCTAACATCATAATGGTAAAGAGCTGAAAGCTTTTCCCTTAAGAGCAGGAACAAGACAAGGATGCCCACCCTCACCACTTTTATTCAACACAGTATTGGAAGTCCTAGCCACTGCATTAGGCAAGAAAAAGAAATTAAAAGCATTCAGATTGGAAAGGAAGAAGTAAAACTGTCAATATTTACAGATAACATGATACTATATATAGAAAATCCCAAAGACTTCACCAAAAAACTGTTAGAACTAATACATGAATTAAGTAAATTTGCAGGATACAAAGTTAATATACAGGAATCTGTTGCATAAACTAATATACACATAATGAACTATCAGAAAGACAAATGAAGACAACAGTTCCATTTCAGTTGCATCAAAAAAGCATAAAATACCTAGGAATAAATTTAACCAAGAAAGTGAAAGACCTTCACTCTGAAAACTATAAGACATCAAGGAAAGAAAATTGAAAATGATACAAATAAATGGAAAGCTATACTGTGCTCATTGATTAGAAGAATCAATACCATTAAAATACTCATGGTACCCAGAGCAACCTACAGATTCAATGCAATCCCTATCAAAATACCAATGGCATTCTCTACAGAATTAAAACACATAATCCTAAAATTTGTATGGAAACACAAAAGACCCTGAATAGCCAAAGCAATCTCAAGAAAGAACAAACCTGGATGTATCATGCTCTCAGACTTGAAACTATACTTCAAAGCTGTAGCAATCAAAACAGTATGCTACAAGCTAAAATGACAAAAACGAAAAGAAACTCCCCAAAACAAACAACAAACAAAACAGACATACAGATCGATGAAACAGAATAGAGAGTCAACAAATACACCCACACTAATATGGTCAATTAATCTATGACAAAGGAGGCAAAAATATACAATGTGGAAAAGACAGCTTCTTCAGTAAATGGTGTTCAGAAAACTGGACAGCTACACACAAAAGAAGGAAACTGAATCACTTTCTTACACCATATACAAAAATTAAATGGTTTAAAGACTCAAAATTTAGACCTGAAATCATAAAATTCCTAGAAGAAAACACAGGCAGTCACCTCTTTGATATTGAGCTTAGCAACATTTTTTGAATATATCTCCTCAAGCAAAGGAAACAAAAGCAAAAATAAACAAATGGGACTACATCAAAGTAAAAAGCTTTTGCACAACATATGAAACCACTGACAAAACAAAAAGGCAACCTACTGAATGGGAGAAGATATTTGCAAACAATATATCCAATAAGGGGTTGATAACCAAAATATATAAAGAACTCATACCATTCAATATCAGAAAATATTAACAACCCAACTAAAAATAGACAGAGGTCCTGAATAAACATTTTCCCAAAGAATACATACAGATGGCCAACAAGTACATAAAAAGATGCTCAACATCGCTAATCATCAAGGAAATGCAAATCAAACCCACAGTGCAATACCACCTCACACCTAGAAGAATGGCTATTATCAAAAAGACGAGAAACAACTTGGAGAGTGGAGAGGATGTGGAGAAAAGGGAACCCTTGTGCACTGTCGGTGGGAATGTAAACTGGCGCAGCCACTATGGAAAATGATATGGAAATTCCTTAAAAAACTAAAAATAGAACAACCATATGATCCAGAAATTCCACTTATGGGTATTTATCCAAAGAAAATGAGAACACTAATTCAAAAAGATTAAAATCTTGCCATTTGAGGCAACATGAATGGACCTGACAGTATTATGTTAAGTGTAATAAGTCAGACAGAGAAAGACAAATGCTGTATGATCTCACAAGTGGAATCTAAAAAACAAAGCCAATAGCAAACAAAGCAAAACAAAACAGAAACAGACTCACAGGTACAGAGAACAAACTGGTAGTTGCCAAAGGAAAGGTGGGGGTGGAGGGAAGGATGCAATAGGTAAAGGGGATTAAGAGGTACAGACTTCCTGCTCTAAGACAAATAAGTCACAGGGATGTAATGAACGTACACATGGAAATCTAGTCAATAGTATTGTAACAACTTTGTATGGTGATGGATGATCTTATTGCAGTGACCATTTCACAATGTATAGAAATACCTTGTACACCTGAAACTAATTTGGTAATTATGATTCAGTAGGGACAGAGAAAGAGAGAGAGAGGGACTCTGCTAGGAAGATGGAAGTCACACTTCTACAACCTAGTCATGGAAGCAACATCCCATCACCTTTGCCATATTTTACTGAATAGAAGCAAATCACAAGTACCACCTGCCCATGAAGCGGGGCGGCTTATACAAGGGCATGAATACCAGGAGCAGATAACTGGGGGTGTTATCGTAGGGTCTGGCCACCACACTCAGGCAAATAAAACCGGGACTACAACCTATGATAAGCATTGTCTCTCCACTCTCCCCTTTCCTTAGCTAACCATACGTATGTACTTTGAACACACATATAGTATAACATATTATTAGCAAGGCAATGTAAGGATCAGCCACGATTATAGTGAAAGGGTTCACAATCTACTAGGGGAAATGAATGAAAAAGCTACACAAAATATACAAGAAAATATTGATACCGAAAATTGTGGGGAGTGGGGGTCAGGGGGGTATTCAGGTCCAGAAACATAAAAAGTCCAATAAAATAAATTCTACTTTGGGGCTGCTATTGTTCACAACGTATACAGATGATTTGAACTGGGTCTGGAAGAGTAGATAATAACCAAGATTTATATTGCTTTTTGCATGTTTTACTATGTTAAGTGTTTTATATGAAATATTCTATTTAATTTTCATAGTAATCCCCTAAGGTTGGTTTTATTATCATCTCCACTGTAAAAATGAGGAAACTAAGGCCCACAGAGGTGAAGTGACTTGCCCAAGGTGGTGAATAGTGAACCAACTACATCTAACCCACAGCCCACTCTTACAAGCATTGCTTCCAATGGAAGCATTGCTTCTAGGCAAGTGGGGGAAAGTCATTTCCAGCAGTGCAAACGGCATTAGCAAAGAAGTAAAGATAGCTAGCCTTTTGGTTGGAGAAACTACAGTTCCCTCTGTCTAGAAAGTTCTTTCCTTAGCTCTTCATAGGGCTGGCTCATCAGTGCCTTTGGATCTTAGCTCAAATGTCATTTCCAGATAAAGTAGTTAGGAACTCCCTCCCCCCTCCCCTCTATCACCATCATTAGCTACTTTTGTCACTTCATCATGTTTGCTATTCTCATAAGTCAACATAAGCCATAATTATTTTGTCCATTCCTTTCTCTACTTGGTCACTGTCCCCCCTCCTGAATGTGAGCCCTGTGAGGGAAAGGACCTTGTTTGGCCATTACTTCTGTGTCCCCCATGTCTTCATAATGCCCAGTACAAAGTAGGTACCTGACCAAGTGTGAAATCATTACAGGAGAGGGGTAGGGAGGAAAGCTGAAGCTGGTTTTTGTGCGGTTAAGGAGTTTGGTTTTTATTCTGTAGATGATGATGGAGCCTGTGGAGGATTTCTGAGCAGGAGAGTGACATAATGACAGCAGAGTTTTGAGAAAATGACTGTGTGGACTGCCTGCTTCTGGACAGTGATATTAAAGAACAGTTTGCTTTCAGAGTTCTTGTGACCCTTCCTATGCCCTCAACGTCTCTAGAACCAAGATTTCCAGCCGTCTATCCTTCTCCTGCCAAGGGGAAAACTCATTTCAAGGGAGATATAAAATACTTATTTCTGATCCTTCCAGGAAATTTTGCATTTTAAAGGAGACCTGATACTTAACACTGGCCCCTAGGTTCCAGACCTGGTTTTGGATCTGGTGTGCTGTGTGATCTCAGGTAAACCCTTTATGTCTCTCAGCTTAAGTTTCTTCTGTGAAATGAGGAGGTTGGGCTAGATGCCAATCCTATGATCTCACTATGCTCATCTCTAATTAAAGGCTGGGGTGTTTTGATAGATAATCAAGGATAGAAAAAGACTCTTTTCTAACAGTAAGGAAATTTTTAAATTTCCTAACCAGTGGTCAAGAAAAATTGTTGACTTACATTTACCTAGATTACAGGTGAGTTGGTTTGTTTTTCTTGATACCTTTATTCATGTTCTGCTTCCTCCTCCACAAAAGGTCCAGAAACATGCAGCCAACCTCTTGTGAGACACAGTCTCGGGCGATAGATGGGTCTCCATTGTTTCTGCATTTATAGCACACTGTCATGAACTATAAAATGAGCATGAGCCAGAGTCATCTTGGGGGTGGCCCAGACAGGACTGGCTAGTGAATGAAGTATCACACGGCTTTCAAGGATGGGAAAGTAAGAAAGACTTGCAAATAACTTAATGCCAGAAATCCTATTGCTGCTGCCCAACCCCAAATCCTGCCTCTCTTGCCTACCACCCTGATCCTCCCGCCACTCATCCATCCTCGGGAACCTTCCCTGCCATGTGGCTTTGCAGCCTCCAACAAAAATGTACTTAGTAACTCCCGGAAAGATTTCCATCTAGTACTTTGCTACAGAATACAAATGGGGCATTTGAGCAGTGTTTCATGGTTAGGATGTACCACACATTGCCACATCTGTTTAAACTCCTGTTGAAACGTGTGCCTCCCCTTTTCCCTTTCTTTCAGCTTCCCCACTGATCTCCCTGCCTCCTCATCCACACAAACACAAGCATTCTTCCTACTTCTGGAAGCTTAGATGATTTTCCCTCTAAAACTTCAGAGGAGGAGACTGCCTGGCAGTTTTTGAAAGTTTCCTTGAGTTCTATTAAATTGAAATATCATTTTTAGAACTTGGAAAATAGTAGGGGAGCACGATGGTGGTCTTCTCAGACCATGTCAGGATAATCAATCTTTTTAAAGACCTGCAGGCGTGAAGTGTGACAGTGCTCAAGAGCTCGGATCCGATGTGTCTGACTTGCTGGAGTCTCTGCTGAGGAGGATAATTTATCATATCTTAACCGTGGAACCAGTTGGATTAATTGTTTCCCATGCATGTATGCATTTAATCGTGCATATGTCCCTAAGTGTGACAGAATCACTTGATGGGCTATCCTTTCATTTCCTAAACTAATCAAAGCCTCTCTCTTATCCCAAATCTGCCCACCCACTCTCCCCCAAAATCCTTAAGGAACAAAATTCCAATCTTTGTATTCAAAACACAAAAACAAAGAGCATATTTAAATGTCTTCTTCTAATACTGTTTCAGAACAAGAGAGACTTCATTAAGTAGAAATTAATCAAGTTTTGCTCATAACCGCAGTTATTCAGCAAAGACTAAAGGGCATATCCTATGCCATCCTGACAAGGAAGGTACTGCCATGCATAGGAACTGGTGGGGGTAGGGACTAGTAGTCACCCTGACCTTCCATCTTGCCATCTGCAAAATGGAGACAGTACTAGAGCTCAGGTTGTGGCCACAGAGGTTTGTTTTATGAGAAGTTACTCAATGCATCTAAGCCACAGTTAACTCACACATGGAACAGATGTGGTATTGCTCAGATGTCATATGAAGGAAATAAAACACTTCATTTGAAGTGCCTAGCTCAGGGGCTGGTTCATCCTAGGTGCTCCATAAACAGCACAGGGCTACTAAGGTAACGGTGAGGAAGACACAGTCAGAAGCAGTAGTCCCCAAGGGGGTGCCAAGGTTAATCCTTTGGTAGTGTGCGAAGAAGATACAGTGATTTCTTTTGGTATTTGTATTTTATCTACAAAGGAAAGAAAATAGCTTCACAAACACTTAAAATACTGGTTGACCTGTGGCCTCTCTCGGTCTGCGTGTCAGTGCCACGTGACCTGGGAGGCAGGTGAGCCATCTTAAGCAACGGGCGAGCTCATCACAACAAGGATGGGTGGGCAGTGGGGCCCTTGCGTTGGCCTTCTCGTCTGTGTGTTGAGATGAATTACTGTGTGTGCAGTGAGGTGGACTGTCAATATTATCGAGTTTTAACCAAACTAACCCCTGTAAACTAGACAAATGACTAAAAAGGATTCCTGCTCTACTTTAAAAAAAAAAAAGAGTATTAAAGATACGGTAAAAAATTGTGGTGGGGTCTGAGGTTTTTCTACTTGCAAGCTAATAAGCTAGTTTGCCACATTTAATGGAAACTAGCAGAAGACTCCTGGGTCAGAGACAAAATACTTGACTACTCACAGTACAACAGGCAGCATGAGCCACATGTCTGTCCTAGCTCCCCTTGCCCCAAGTCCCTCAGGGCCAACGTGGACAGCCTGGGTGTCACAGCTGAACAAAGTTGGACGAAGGAAGCCCCAATATTCTGTAAAGGGACTGCTAGAAACCTGCCCACACTCTGCCCCAGAGAAAGACATTATCTTTATAGTATTAGACAGCAAACAAACCTGTTCTCTGCTCTAGAAGGAGCCACTATTTTTATGTTTCAAGGCTGTTTGCTATATAAACATCCCTGAAAAGATAGCCGAGAATGAAAGCTGCCAGAGCCTGTGCTCACAAGACAAACAGGAAAAAAAGGAGACCGATGAAGACCCGACTCAAAGAAGATATTATGTATTAATGAAGTACAAAGGAAAATAAGAAAATATCTCAGCTTAGACTCCTACCTCCAGAATGAGCAAGCCCTTTTATATGACATAAACAGTGATGAACTAATTAGACCAAACCAGAGGTCAGCTAAAAAAAAATTAGAAGTGATAAAAGACTATCTGAAATACAGATTTATACGTACTCCCATGAAACATAAACCTTGATGCAATTACATATATTGTACCTTGAAATATTAGCAAATCATAATAGCATGTTTATATAATTTATCAATAAATGTACACATACGTAAAGAACTAAAATTTGGGATCTGTGCTCAACTTGTTTAACTTTGGGAGATATACATTCATATCCTTGTTCTAGACTAGAGTGGTATGATATGCTGGGAGTTGGAACGATTCCAGAATGCAAAAGACTTTGGTATAATTTTCTTCTAAGTTCTTCTCTAGTCATAGCAAACGTAGAATCTTCCGAAGAGGTTCTTCTATACTAACAGCATCTATATGTGATATTTTTGCTGTTACAAAACACATTTTGGCTTTAAAAAGAGGGCAGAAGTCATTCCTAAATTCCTGATCACCTCTTGAATTAGGTAAGGGGATTTAAACTTCCTCCAAATCTCCAGAAGCCAGTTTCTCCAGGGAACAGAACTTCCCACTGGGCTGAATGAGACCTTCCACCTGCTGAAGGGAGCAGAGCCATGCCACGGTGGAGCAGGGCCTGCGACAACTAAGGTTGTGTGCCTCTTCCCAAATTCCCCCTACCTCAAACTCCTTGAATTACATCCCAGTTTCCATCCAGGCAAAATGAGAGGGAAAGGGACTCAGGGTCAGGAGTGATGGGGCAAGGTCGTTAGTGAGGATGCAGCTCTGCTTTGCCTTCTGGAGAAAGGTTTTGCTGTTCACTGTTTTGCCTTGGACTTTCTATGTATTCAAGGCTGTTCCTCATCTTCCTTCTTGCTCTCCCAGGCTTTGCCATTAGTCCTGGCAATTCCTCAAGAGGGAGTCGAGAGCATTTGCTCTTGTTTAGATTCCTCTGGGAGTCTATTTTCACAATCGTTTGGTGCAGAGACTCTTAGGAAAGCATAGAGAGGTCACCCTTGGCTCATAAGCATGGTCAGGAAATGACCCCTAGTGCTTGTCTAGCTGCTGAGGCAACTAACAGTTTCACCATCCTACATTCAAAAGGCTGGAGTAGAAATCCTTATTTTAGCCCCAGCAAGTGGGCATCTCACAGATTTTGAGGTCCAACAATGCTGTGTTTGAATACCGGCTCATCTCTTGCTAGCAGTGTTACCTTGGAGTAATCACATTGCCATTCCATGCCTCGGATTCCTCATCTGTTCACCTGGGTTGACACTCATATTCATCTTGTGAAAATTGTGAGGCAAGTGCATGGCATGTGGCAGGCGCTCAATAAACACTAGCTGTTCCTCCCTCTTTGGAGTAGCTAGGAAGATTAAATTAATAATAGATAGGAATGTTCTTTTTAAGATTTTAAGCTACTCTAATTATTATCTTATTTTATTTGGTGGTTGCTATTTCTTATGCCAAGTTTCCTCTGAGGCTTCCTGAGTCTAAAACCCTTTATCTCAATGGAAAGGATTGTTTCTTACTCTTCTGAGGTGGGGGATGGTGGAGGTGGAAGGAGTTAATTAGTAAATAGTCAAATATTGGCAGCTAAGACAGAAGACTGGTTCATTAATCTGGGTTTTAGAAAAGCTGAAGCCAAGAAGGGATTAAATGTGCAGGGATTTTATTAGAGGAAGTGCCTGTGAGAGAAAACGGGGCAAAGCTGGGAACTCTGAAGAAGCTGTCAGACCGCCAGGCAACTCTGATTCCTCAGTGGAAGAGGGGGAGAGAAAGAGCATCCCAGACCACCATGCAGTCTAAGGAAGGGTCTGCAAGGTTGTTGACGGGCCCTTGAACCCCAGTGGCCTGGCAGAGGAGTTCTGTGTCTCCCAGAAATGGGCTGGCCTTATGATCTCTGCCACCCTCAGTCTGTAGCTAAGAGAAACCCACGGAAAGCATGGCCTCAGTGCAAATGCAGTGATGGATTTCAAAGCACAGCAGCTGCGCCCTTGCTTAAAGCACTCCTGTACTGGAGACCTGGTAGGTAAATTCTCTTGGCTGTCCCAAGCCAGTCCCCTGCACTCCCTCCTGCCCTCCTTGGGACAGCTTCAGAGTTAGACACAGGAGGCAGTCTCTTTTCCTGAACGAACTGAAGGTGAACTAGGAATACATGTTGTGCTAAAAAAATATCTCCCCATGTCCTGTCAGAGTGACTGAAATTCCACCATTGGAAATTGACTCCCAAAGGTCTCCAAAGTCTCCTTAAGAAAGGATTAATTTAATAGCTTCCAAGATAACACGCTTGTGCCACTGAGCACCAGATAAAGAAGTGAGAGTAGGGGGTGACAGTGGTGGGGGTGGTATTGGAGGATGGGGGTGCCATCATTTTGAGAAATAGTCCTGGGTGAGCCCTGAAGAAATCTGCAAACTTCAACAGTTTTCCAAAGAACACCAGGGAAAGCATTTGACCCAACCGAGCACTTGGCTGATCTTCACCAAAAAGACGAGGCTTTTGTGTTGGGGAATGAAGCATGCTCTTAAGACCTAGTACAATACCCAAGCACTCTCTCCAGCGGCTCCCAAAGGCAGCTTCACGCTGGCAAACTTGATAAGTTGTCCCAAGGCTGTCCAAAGTTCCCAGAGCATGTGCGTGTCTTTCGGCTCATGGAGCACAGTGGCTGGCATATCTGGGCCCAAAGCCTCGAGCTCCCCAGCCTCTTTGGTGGCCGAAGGATTGTGTTCCTCCTCTAAGCACAGCACAGTCAAGCTGGTACTAGAGCTCCTAGGTCTGAAGCTTGTATCAGGTGTTGGCTAGATCTGAATATCTGTTAGAGGGCAGACCTAAAAACACCCTGGGAACTTTCCCAGAGATACGTTTCTCATGGAGCCAAGAGGACAACATAAGTGATCCATCCTGAACTTATTAATAACTGTCACATTTGTGTCAGGGCATTGGAAGAACCATTTTGGGGGCCTGGTACCTTGAGTTCTCCATAGTAAGTCAGGATGCCAGCATGGGCTAGAGCCATGATTCTGAAATGAGACTGCACTTCAGAATAGCAGGGAGACTTTGAACAAAATACAGATCTCCAGGCCTCACTGGAGAGTCCTATTAAGGAAGACAGCCTGGGAATCTCTATTTTAAAAGCCTTCTCATCTCCCTCATTCATTCTGATGATCCACCATATGTATATCAGCTAAAAGCCGAGTCACTGAAGTGGCAGCAATAGCCACTGGATCTTGCTTAATCAGACTTTGTCTGAACTAAATCTTTTTTGGAACAAGCTGGGGTATAACCAATGAAATAACATAAAATGACGCTACTTTACACACATCAGAACTGAACGGGTCCCTGGGGAACAGACTCTGAGATGGAGATTAGCACGCAGGGCTTTTAACAGGGAAAGCTCCTGGGGACAGCACCTGTGGGAGGGAGGGAGAGGAAACAGAATTGGGCAGAGGGAGACATTAGCTGTAATGAAGTCCCAGTGCAAGCCCTGAGGGGCCCAGTGGGGAGCTCTGGAGCTGGGATGGTCTTCCCAAATTGTCCTGAGTTGGGGTAGGGAGCTTGGCTTTCATACCCTTATGTCGATCAGTCATTGAATTGCATGTGGGTTGCCCACGGAAGGAGGTGTGACCTTTGATGGGACAGTTCTCCTCAGCCAATGCAATTCCCAGAAAGGGCTCGAGGGCTGCCTTCAGCAAGCATTCCCAGCACCCAGGGAACATTTTCTTTTTACTTCTGAAGAGGGATCTGGGAAGATCTAACCCACATCTACTACAATGGGGTTAAACTTCAGATGGGATTAATTTGTATTTAGGCTGGGATTAAACCCAGCATCCTCTGCCCTCCCTCAGCTCACTATCTAGGATGAGCCCCTGGATGCCAAAGAAGAGTCAGGAGCTAGTACCTTTCCCAGCGTGAGAGACTCTAAGTGATCAATTTATGGGAATAAAATGAGACTGGATTGGACTGGGCATTTGACTCTTAGATCTGATAGCAGAGAAAGAAGGCTATCAGAAGTGAGAATACTTAGCTGGTTGGTGTGCTGTGCTAATAAGACTAAAGGTATATGCATAACACCCATGTGGGCCAATGAGATTCATTCTTTTGCTCATCATTAACTTGGGGTGAGCATGCATTAGCAGATAATTCAAGGGGAAAGATTACATCCATTCCCCGAATTGTGTCATGACAAAATAGTGCTCTACTATGACCACCGCCCCCCCCAATAAACACACCTTACCTCAACCCTACACTATCTCCAGAGAATTGAGCTCCCAACAGCATAAAGTCTCCAACTAGTTATGAAAAGGTTTATTATGGGAGAAAATAATGTCACCAAGGCTGAATCCCAGATATTTGACTGTGCTGATTTTGATAGGCCCCTTCCAAGTTTCACAGTGGTTAGATTCCCCTAATCCCTTAATAATTATTAGAGATGTCTAGGAAAATAAAAACCCCACCACATTCTTTTGATGAGAATGATTATTTGGTATTCCTATTTATTTATTCACTTGTAATGAGCAAGAGACACTTGGTGAGCCTGTTCTGTTCCTCTATCAGATTCCTTTATGCATAAATTATTTGAGGGTAAGATTTATGCTCAAAGAATAATGAGGTAAACAGGAGCAAACGGAATAATTTAAAAGCAATTCATAACAAGGAAGCGATCACATACATACTGAAAGCATGGAGAACCCCATCCTGTTGCTCTGTTCTGTTTGAAGTCAGGTCAAAGGAGAATTTCATCCCAGGGACCATTTCTCCAATGAAACCCCCAAATGCTTTCTCTTGTTTTAACTATGTCACAACTCAAGACCTGAGTGCTGAGAAACAGAAACCGTTGGTACCTTCATTAAGATTGTTTTGGCTTACTTTTACTTTCTAAGTTAAATCATCATCGGTGCTTTTCCTAAAAGTTTCCTCCTTGAGAAAGAGTGCTCATCGAAACTATGTTTAGTTTGCCAAAGCTCTTAAAACAATATACAAAAACTTAAAAGAGAGCCAGCTTGGAATGCAATTCATATGCAAAGACCCTGGATCAAGCCAAAAGGCATTACTTAAACCTATGAACAAATAACTTTGTGACTAGAATTTTAAACAGAAATATAATTTGCTAATGGTTTGTTCCTGAAGTCAGAGGTCCCTCCTCTTACCTGGTTATTAATCTGGGACATCATGGAAATGAGATAGAAATAATATATCTGAACTTCATTTAGAAATTTGACAGGATTTCTTCTGCTGTCTGAATGGGTTTAATACAGAAATATGTTCTGGATAATCAATGGCAACCTGCAGGTATGTCTTTAAAACAATGTTGCAGTCCTCTATTTTTTTTTAATGACTGTATTACAACTAAAATGATTGATAAAATCTGTGAATAATAACCTAAGCTAGGAGGAATAGTTCTATAGCTTTAACTACCAATTAGAAACCTATATGCTCCAAATTTACATCTCTAGCCTGTTTTCTGAGCTCCATATCTATCCAGCTGACACTTCTACCTGATACACCAAACACTCAACATGGCTAAAGCCGAATTAATCACCTCTACTCTACCCTCCAACTGCTTCATCTCCTATAATTCCTAATAAATAGAAGCTTCATGTAGCATCTCAAGCTAGAATATTTCAGTTTATTATATTACGTCTAGAGTACAAAACATCCAGTTGTCAGCACCCCACTTCTATCCCCTTGAGCCTTATTTCAGGGCATGCTGGCCTGCCTTCTATCTGTCCCTCTTTATCTGAGGTCTTTCTCAGGCCTCCAGAGCCTACTCAGCTTGCATACATAGCAGGCCAAGCATGCTGGGAACTAACCACGCATTGTTCCTCAGCAATCCTTAACTGGATTATTGGCAGGAGGTGGTGTATACATACCCCAGCTCCCTTGCTTCCCAGGTGGGATGACTCTGGGGGTCATGTTTTATACTCTGAGAGTTCCCAGGTGGGATGAAGCTCCAGTTGCCCACAACAGTAATGCTATCGGCTGCCTTTACTTCCCCTTCTGCCTTTCCCACTCCCCTACTCATACCTTCTGGGATCACTTCACAAATAAATTACTTGTACTCAAATCCTTGTCTTAGGGTCTGCTTCTGGGAAAACACAAAGACATCAACCAATTACTGCCAACTCAGCAGAAAATCATTATTGACTAAATCAGAATTTGAGGATATCAGGATTAAAAAGGTATCTCCTTAAAAAATATTTTTTAAAACTTGGCAATTTGACAGCACCTGCAGGCTGGGATGATATTGATAGAACAGCCAAGTTAGAGGGTCCACCTGCACTTGGCATCCAGATTGCTGGCTACTGAGGGTTGCTGTTCATTGATCTTAACAGCACCCACCTCTCTGGGCCTACTTTCTACCACCTGTCCTTCCCTCTTGATTCCCCCCAACACCTCCCTGTTTCACGTCCCTATGTCTCTGACTATTCTATTTGCCACTGTCCTAGAAATTTCTATTTGTCCTTTAAAACACAATAAAGCTGCCCATTCTTCTAGGTATCCTCTTGCCTCATTCCCCTACACCAATGTAGTCGTTCTCCACTCTGATTATTCCTAGTGCAGAATGACACAATTATCAATCAACTGAATATTTAATATTAAAATACAAGTGAGTTAAATTGGAGGGCATAGAAATCAACCCTGGCTCTCTCATGCACTCACAACCTGAGCATGATGGTTCTTAATAATGATTCATTTGTTTATTATCATTCCTTTGTTCCTTTGTTCCACAGCCAGTTGAGTTAGAATGCAATCTTTAAACAAGTGCCCAGAACTTAAATCCAGATAGAGTACCCTGAAAATGAGGGAATATTACTCAGTATTTTAAAACAATCTTTATAATAAAAGTAAAATGCTTATGCTATCACATTAATTGAGAAGAATAGGATACAAAATTCAGTGTGCAGCGTAAATTCAAAAATTGTGAGTTTGGGCTTCCCTGGTGGTGCAGTGGTTAAGAATCCACCTGCCAATGCAGGGGACACGGGTTTGAGCCCTGGTCCAGGAAGATCCCACATGCCGCGGAGCAACTAAGCTCGTGCACCACAACTACTGAGCCTGTGCTCTAGAGCCTGCAAGCCACAGCTACTGAGCCCTCGTGCCACAATTACTGAAGCCCACACACCTGGAGCCTGTGCTCCACAACAGAAGCCGCCGCAATGAGAAACCCACGCACCGCACATAAGAGTAGCCCCTGCTCGCCGCAACTAGAGAAAGCCCGCGTACAGCAATGAAGACCCAATGCAGCCAAAAATAAAATAAAATAAATGTATTAAAAAAATAAATTGTGAGTTTGAAAAAAGTGGAAAGAAACCCATTAATGGTAATGGCAGTGGATGTCGGGGGTGGTACTCTGGTGATTATTTTTCTGCTGCTCTCTACTTTTTATGTTTTCCAAGTCTTCAATAATGAGCAGGTTTCAGAAAATAACAATGACACCTTTTTCACCTGTAAGGAATGATTTTCCATAGATCAATCACCATGGAAGAAATTTTATAAGTTATTAAAGAATTATCTACAGACCATGTCAAGAGACCATGAGGCTTTATGGGTGAATCCCTTCAAATGTTGAAAACTACATCACATCAGTCTGCTGCCACATAATTTGTTTCAGAGCATAGGAAAAGCTGAAAAGCTACACAGTTTTGTTTTTTAAAGAAAGAAGTATGACCCTGAAACCCAATCTTATTACACACACACACACACACACCCCCTACCTATGGATCAATGACCCTAATCAATGTAAGTACTAAATAAAATATTAGCCAATCAAATTCAACAGCATCTAAAAGAATTTTCCTCCGCAATCAGATAAACTATCCAGGAATCAATAAGTGATTTAATATTAGGAAAACTACCCCTATAATGAATAACATCAATAGAGCAAAGGAGAAAAATCATGTCAATGAATACTAAGCAAGCAATAGGTAAAAGTTTTAAAGTATTTTTCATAAAACTGGGGATAGAAGGATCCTTAATATGATCATTGATCATCACACTTAGCCATAAACAATTTTAGTTACGGGTCACGTGCTCTGTAATCATTCTGACCTAGGTTTAAATTCTGCCCATACATTTTCTGCCTATGAGATTTTCACTAAGTTACTTAAGCTTTCTGCTTTGGTTCTGTCTATAATATTGGCATTATAATTTCTTACCACATACAGTTAGTGTGAGCATAATTCAAGTGATGCATTTTAAGCGCTTAGTACAGTACCTGGAATTTAGTGATACTCAGTAAGTGCTATAATATCACTTATATTAAATGCTGTTTAATACCTTGTACATTGTATTTGTACATTGTTATGTACACATTGTACAAATATATAAAAACATTTAACAAATTCTATGATGATGATAACAATAATAAACACTAGTAGTGATAACAGTAAAACTGTTGTACTTCAGAATTTACTTGTAGAGATTCTTCTCCCCTATACCCCAAATACACATGCCTGAGGGTCTTCTCCCAGGTCATTCTAATGTATACCAAATGCTGTGAATCACTAAATTAGAGGCATTTCTAGTACAATTGTAAATAAGGGAATATAAAATATTACCAAACTGTTGACTACTGTTCTGAAAGATCCAGGCAATGCAACAGTCATGAAATAGAAGGGAGAGGTGTACCTATAGTTGATGAAGATAAATTTGTTATTTTCAGATGGCCTTTCATTAAACATAAAAACTTCAAGACAATCAAAACACTCTCTCATGATGAGCCCTCTTAGAATCAAGAGGAGGGGACTGCCCTGGTGGTGCAGGGGTTAAGAATCCACCTACCAACGCAGGGGACGTGGGTTCGATCCCCGGTCCAGGAAGATCCCACATGCTGCAGAGCAAGTAAGCCCATGTGTCACAACTACTGAACCTGTGCTCTACAGCCCACGAGCCACAACTACTGAGCCCTCGTGCCACAGCTACTGAAGCACGTGTGCTGCAACTACTGGAGCCCATGCGCTGCAACTACTGGAGCCCAGGTACCTAGAGCCCCGTGCTCTGCAACAAGAGAAGTCACCACAATGAGAAGCCTGCGCACCGCAATGAAGAGTAGCCTCCTCTCGCCACAACTAGAGAAAGCCTGTGCACAGCAATGAAGACCCGATGCAGCCAAAAAAAACAAAACAAAACAAAAGAATCAAGAGGAGGGTTCATGACAGTGGTCAGATACAAGATCAATATACAGTAAGTTCACTACATACGAACATTCAAGTTGCGAGCTTTCAAAGATGTGAACATGCATCTGGTTCCAGCAAGGAACCAGAACCCGTGCCATCAACGTCAGGCATGAGTGAAATTGCAGCTTGCCCTCCATCTCCTATTGCTGATGATCCTTCAGCTCTACCATCTCCCACCTCCTCCCCCTCCTCCAGTAAGTAACTCTACTAGCCTGTTTACTCAGTGCCAGCCCCTGTATGCCAGCTGTTGGACTGTACACTACTTTTCAAGGTACTGTACTGTAAGATTAAAAATATTTTCCTTATTTTTTTGTGTTTGTTGTTTGATGTATTATTTGTGTGAAAAGTATTATAAACCTATTACAGTACAGTACTATATAGCCAATTGTGTTAGTTGGGTACCTAGGCTAACTTTATTGGACTTAGGAACAAATTGGACTTACGAACGTGCTCTTGGAATGGAACTCGTTCATATGTAGGAGACTTACTGCATTTAAAAAAACAAAAAGCTTGGGCTTCCCTGGTGACACAGTGGTTGAGAGTCCGCCTGCCGATGCAGGGGACACGGGTTCATGCCCCGGTCCGGGAAGATCCCACATGCCACGGAGCAGCTGGGTCCGTGAGCCATGGCCTGCGTGTCCGGAGCCTGTGCTCCGCAACGGGAGAGGCCACAACAGTGAGAGGCCCACGTACCGCAAAAAACAAAACAAAACAAAACAAAAATCTTTTCAACAATATACATTTAGAGCATATAGCCATGTAATAGAAAAAACATCCATACATAATAATGCTAAACACATAAAATACCTAGAAACAACTTTGTAAGAAATGTGATACATATGAAGGAAAGTATAGTACTTTACCAGGTGGTACGAAAGAAGAGTTGAATAAACATAGAGATGTTCAATACTTCTAGAAGACTGGGCTGAATATTGGAATTTGGGAAGCACTCATAGGCTTAATGCAATCCCAATAAAAATACTAATAAATTTTTAAAAAATAAATAATTTGGATTCTATTTGAAGACTAACTATGAGAAAATAAACAGCCTGGAGCTTGACATACAGCGGGTACTTAATAAATGCTAGCTCACTTCCTCTTGCTTCTTAGCAAAGTTCTGATGCCTCAGACCATGGTGATCTCCAACTTTAATTCTTACAATTACCATTCATTTGGCACTTACTGTACAATTTTTGGAAGCTCTACTTTACATTGAATTTTTAGTTAACTTACATCATTGGGTCATTAATTATTCTCTCCAAAATAGATTGTAAACTCCTTGAAGTCAAGGACTAGGCTTATACATATTTGAACCAAATATGTAATGTGTACTAGTCATCTACAGAGAACTGGGGGTGATACAGAAATAGACTACAGAACTGTTATTAGCTCATCACTATAGAATAAAATAAAATACTGTTAGTCACAGTTGAGGGAGTCAAACTTTGGAGCCACCTAAGCAATCTGAATGCCAACCACAGTCCTGACTGGAGTGAGTCTTCTCTTCGCTCGCGCAATTACTGCTGAATATCATGTTGGCTGAGGGGTCACTTCATTCCTAAAATATGCTGGAGCTGATAAGAAGCGGCAGAGATCAATTCAAGAGTGCAATGAGGATTCTTGCAAAATAAGGGTGATTAATTAGAAGAAATATGTGTCTACTTAATAGCAGTCAATGGCCTAGGAGGCCAAAGGAATGAATGAACTCCCCAGTTCCCAAAGCTTCAAAGCAAAATATCTCAGAATCATGCTCTGAGTAGGCCTGGCAGATTCTTAAAGTAGAGTGGTTGCAAAATACTCGCTTGATATTTTAAGCATATTTTGTATGCTTCAATTTCTAAAAATTTGTAAAAGTTGAGGAGAAGATACTGCTAGTCAGGAAGTAAACATGGAGAACGTAAGTATTAAATCGGTATGTGTGCAGTTTCCAAGAACTATGAGTAAGCAAACCGCTTCTTGACTTCACCTTATGGATGTCATTTTACCTAAATATATGCAGGGGATATTAATACTATACTTGTGTTTACCTTAACAACCACCAGGCCTGTGTGAAAATCAGCTTCACAGCCAAATAAAGTGACAAAAATGACAACTCCAAGAACACAGAAACCACTTTGCAGGTTTTGCTGGCATATTCTGTGTAATCTCCAGAAAAGAAGTCTTATACATTTGTACACTGGCTGCCTACCCTACCTATTTCTCAAGCCCCCATTTAACACTCTGGGGAGGGATCTTACTAAAATGCCAACACTCAAGTCAGATAAATGCCTCTAGCCTTCAAAATTTGTCCAGTGTTCCAGCTATTACTAAAAAGTAGGTAAGTCTCACCCATAACTCAGAGCTCCAAATTTCTGAGCAGAACTGTGATGTTTCAGAGCACCTATTCACACACTCCCCAAATGAAGAGAAGGGCTGTGCGAGCCTCCAAATGAAGTCAGCTTCAACACGACTGAGTTCACTGTGGCAAATGATCAGCTGCTGATGATAATAACTAAGGTAGGCCTGCCATCTCTGCATCACCCCCGGGTCCTCATGTAATTTGGACGGCTACAACAAATGTAAAGACACTGAAGATACGGCCTGCACTCTACCATAATTTAAAATACATTTGAGAAGAAAATTCATAAACAAAGCACAAGAATTAAATGGTAATTAAAGGTAACAAGAAAAACTTCTGAAGTTACATAATACTTATTTGATGATAGGAAGTTTCCAGATATGTGCTGCAGACAGTAACTGTAAAGGGAATTCAGAAGACACAGACTGCACTGTGGACAGGGGTCATTAGAAGAGGCTTTAGGAAGAGCTCGATCTTTAACTGGGAGGCCACTTAGCTTATCAATTAAGGCAAAGGGTTCTGGAGCAACACACTGTGCTTTCCAATCCTGCTTCAACTCAGAGGAACTGTGTGTCCTTAACACTATTACTTAATCATTCCAAGCTTCAGTTTTCTCACCTGTGAAATGGGAAGAGTAATAGGATCCACCTTAAAGGGTTGAGTCAGATAATGAATGTGAAGCAGCGTCTGCTATATGGTAAGGGCTCAATCAAACATCAGCACACAAACAAACGAGACAACTTGACCTTGAAAGATAGATTGTTTGTGCTGGAGAAGGTGTGGAGAAAAGAGAACCCTCCTACACTGCTGGTGGGAATGTAAATTGGTGCAGCCATTATGGAGAACCGTACAGAGGTTCCTTAAAAAACTAAAAATAAAGTTACCATATGATCCTGGGCATATGTCTGGAGAAAACTCTAATTTGAAAAGATACATGCACCCCAGTGTTCACTGCCGCACTATTTACAATAGCCAAGACATGGAAGCAACCTAAGTGTCCATCGACAAAGGAATAAAGAAGACATGGTATCAATATATATACACACTGGAATATTACTCAGCCATAAAAAAGAATGAAATAACGCCATTTGCAGCAACATGGGTGGACCTAGTGATTATCATATTAATTGAAGTAAGTCAGACAAAGACAAATATCATATGATATCACTTATATGTGAAATCCAAAAAAAATGATATAAATGAACTTATTTACAAAATAAAAATAGACTCACAGACATAGAAAACAAACTTATGGTTACCAAAGGGGATAGCTGGAGGTTGGGGGGATAAATTAAGAGTTTGGAATTAACAGATATACACTACTATATATAAAATAGATAACCAGCAAGGACCTGCTGTATAGAACAGGGAGCTATACTCAATATCTTGTAATAAACTATAATGGAAAAGAATCTGAAAAAGAATAGATATATATAACTGAATCACTTTGTTGTACGCCTGAAACTAATACAACATTGTAAATTAACTATACTTCAATTTTAAAAGTTAAAAAAAAAGATAGATTGTTTGGAAGTGGACTAAAGAGGGATATTATAGATCAGATGATGCTTGGCGGGAAACAGCTTAAGTCAGTCTCTGATTCCTTACATTACTCACCTAAGGTCCTGGTTACTTATTATAAACCACCAGGATTGGGGGGAATTTGGGAGAATATCCACTGGGCCTTTGCCTTAGAATCTGATGGGGAGGAAACCACATCTTCGCTTCCTGATTTTCCACTGAACACATTTTGGGCCTAGCACACCACCATCGGAATAACATTCCAAAAACTCAGAAAGCCCAAGATGAAAGAGCAAAATAACTGCCTGACCCAGGAGAAGGGGTGAATTTTCATGAAGCCAGGCTTAAGAGTCACTCTGACACTCAAAAGAGTTGTGTCTGTAACACACCATTAAGAAAGAGCTCTTCAATTAAGTGAAAACTTGAGCCAATCTAAATGTTTGGAATGGTGTAGACAGCTCACCCCCTTCCCACCCCTCCCCTGCACTCGCATTACCCCTTTCCCCCATTATTTTCATATTATTTCTTTTTCATATTGTTCAGCAAATAATGGGCCGAAATTTTGGCTCCATTGATCAGATGTTTAGCATTCTATAGCCAGAGCCAATGAATAGAAAACAACTCACTCAAGAACCATTCTAGCCAAAGAAAGGGCAATAAATGGGCCATTTCACTATCATCCATAACGACTCCCAAATCCCACATTTCTACATATGATCTGGCAATTACGGCTATGGATTGAGGATTTCAAAGCAATTTCTGCCATTCCAGGTGTAAGCACAGTTGTTTAATTGGTGTTTGTAGCTTAGGAGGAGGGAGTTTATTGGACTCTTTCTCTATGGCCTCCCAAAATCCAGCTGCAAAATCTAAACTCCCTTGCAAAACAACTTCACACCTAAGCATAAAGATTCAGGGAAATATTTAGAGGAGCAAAAAGAGACCTCACTATTGAAGAGCAGCTTTCAGGGGAGGGAGGAAAGGCCAGCCACGATGTCCTTCAGCTCCATGTTTCTGGAGGACACATTGGCCACAGCACCAGACTGCCAGGTTGGCAGAAGCTCCTGGTGAGTGCTGCATCTTGCCTTCGGGGGGGAGACCTGTGACACCTTTTCTTCTCTCACACGACGGCGTGGGAGGCATGGCCGAGAATCTACAGCCAACATCAAAGTCAACTTTTACAATCACTTCTGTGCCGAATGGCCCACTTTCCCCCTTGCGCTTGGAGACTTCATCCTATTACGGAGGGGCAGCAAAAGAGGCCCATTCTTTTCAGCAACCAGACACATCTTCAGGCAATCACTGTGAGAGAAGAGGGGCTCGCAGACCAGCTTGCAACTCCCCAGCAGCCACTATCACAGGTTCTTACAGGTCACCATCAAGCAGAATGCTAGGGATAAATGCCTCTCATTTTAGTCATGGAGTACAATTTTTAATACAAAGAAAATGCATTGATACAACATTACCACACTCCTAATAATGCATTTTTATTTCACAAAGCAACAGCTAGACTACGGCTAGGCCAACTCTTAATTTCTTCAATCATAGTCCGTTGAGTCCCTCATCATATCTCGCTTGGATGACTGTAGCCCTTTCCCACCTGTCTTACTGTTTACCAGCCTCTTGTTATTCAGTTCACCCTTCACACCAATACCAGAGTGTTGTCTAAGAGACAGTGTGAACGTCTGAGCCCATTGCTCTAGTAGTTCCACGTTGCTATGGGAGGAAAGCCAAACATGGTTTAATGAAAGATACTACCCTCTGCTGATGTCTCATAATCCTGTCCTCTCTTCTCACCTACTCTACCCTCAACAACCTTATGACAGCTATTTTGAACTTCTATTTATGGAAGACTCCTTCTGTAGATTCCATCCTCAATTTATGCTTAGAGAGTTGATACTTCTCTTCCAAAAGTCACCTCCCCTGTGAAGCCTTCCCTAATGACCCTTAGACCTAGAAGGTTAGCTGCTTCTTCCTTCGTGCTCCTGGAGATCTCATTACCCATTTCTATCATGGAAGTCGTCATACAGGATTTGAAAGACTGAAATTCCACGGGGGAAAGAATGAGTTTTACTCCCTTTTCTATGCCCTGGCACATACGGAACTTTCTAAAAATGACCAGTGAAAGAATGAATGAGAGAGTGAGTGCATACTTGCTGCTTAAGAGGCCCTGAGCTTGTGTCTTCATTTTTCTCAATGTCTACACTTACAAACTGTACTCTGCCCTTAGTCATGCTCTCACGGATGTGTGTCACTGACCCAAGCAGCTGGGCTGACAATCAGACTCGAGGTGCCTATTCCTGATGATAGGTGAATTCCAGCGCACACTCACCAGCCCCATGACTAAGCTATCCAGGATACAGCTCCGTGAGGGTAGGGGCCTGGTTTATAGTAAGCACTCACCAAGAGGGAGAACAGAGGGAAACCAGGTGAGGGTCAGTGTTATCTCTGTGCTGGAAGAATCACACATGGGCTCAAGCTGAACTTCTCAATAATGCATGTGTTCAAATAGAGTATCGCTCTACCTCTCAGAGGGTGGTAGCTCTGTTTCTTAGACTTTGAAAATTACCTGCTTCTCCAGAAATATTTACCTCGTGCAGGCAGCCTACCTGTTGGGGCCCCTCTCAAGATTTATCATCTGTGAAGATCCCTCTGTATCAAGTTGGTCCTTTCTTTTCTTAACCTCTCCCAGAACATATTTTGCCAATTAATTATAATCAGTTCTCTGTGTGTTTTAATCTTGTTTTCCCAGCTCAGTAGGTATCAATTTGGATACATCATTTTTAGATCCCATAGTGAGCAGCTCCTATACCAAGCACAGCAGGTACTCAACCCCTTCTTGTTTGATTGAAATGTTGAGGATTCACCAGTCTGGAGGGATTAAATGAGTGTACGTTAGCATAACAGCTAGCACCACAATTCCTCTTAGAAAGGAACTAACTACATTGAGAAAATACATTATTGGGCCATTTGCGGGTGAAACGATAAAGCCTCCAGAACAAGGTCTGGGGAAAAAAAGCAGAATTGGAAGACAAGTGCAGAACAGGAAATTAATTGCTCTACATAGAAAGTGACAGGATTTCCTTTTATTCCTGAGAGGAGGCAGGGAGTGGAGAGGAAGAGGTCCCACCCATGTGGCCAGAGTCTGGAGCCCAGGTGCAGGGACGGATTTCTAAGTAGCACCGTGTATAAGATCAAGTCTATGGTTTCCCTCATTCTCCTCCTCAATGTTTTAGGTTTTCCTCCCATACAAAGGCCCTGTGCAAGGCATCTGTATGTGTGATTGTTCATTGATGGAAATCCATGTGAAAGTAAACTGCTATATTGAGATCATCAGAAGCCAGAGCTGGATTTATACACATGAGCCATCAACTGAGGGAATTAACCTGAAACAAGATCTCAGAGCTGGAAGTGAGGGGAAAGCCATGAGTCTTCTCCTCTTCCTTCCCTCAATCCCCAGATCCTAGGAGGATGGGGGTCTTACTACCAGCGGGGTGAGTTTCAAATGAGCTTTAGTAGGATCTCAAAGGGCAGATATTGAAATTGACATGTGCATTACACATGGATTACAGGCTATCAAGACCTCCGGCTGCCATCAGTATGAATGAGTACACTGAGGCCTGGAGTGGGGAAGTGACTTGCCCAAGGTCATCCTGCCCTTTGGTGAAGGAAGTGGGTCCAGCACTCGGGCTTTTCCCAAACATTATTCCATCTTCTACTCTGTGCAGTGCCTCTGTCCTTAAATTGACCATGGGGGCCTAGAAACAGCATCTTTCCAAGACTGTGGCATTTGCTGGACTTATAATTGGAGAAATTTAGGTTACTGTCCATGCCACTAAGGGCTATTATTTATCTAAAGGCTGGGACTACATCTGTGCCGACTGGCCATCTGGGAGAGCCATCTGTCATTTGGGGGAATCCTAAGGGGATCTGGCATGGGTGGATGAGGTCCTGGGAATGGGCTGAATTGGGGATGCTGCTAAGTAGCCTCCAGGCCTCAATTACCAAGAGCCTCTTCACCTTGTGCTGCCTTTACTTGTGTGTTTCAGGAGCCCGGAAGGGAGCTCCTCATGGCTGCTGGAATCTCACATTTGCAGTTATGGAATACAGAAGATTTGCTTCCACCAGTCTCAGGACCAGTACCTGGGAGAGGCATCCCAAGGGAAGGTCCTCTCTGGGAGGCTGCCTTCTTGGACCATCTCCTTTATTCCCAGGGAATCAGGGTGGCTTAGTGGAGTCTGTGAAATTCATTTACTTCTTCCTGTCCATCGTGTTTCTTTTCTGCAACTGACATTGCCCTGCAGGTACAGATAGGTATCATGAAGCTGAAATTGTGCTAAAACAAGGGGATTCTGCAGGTCAAGGCAGCCACAGGCTTAAAAGTTAGCTCCCAGCCACCAGGCTTGAGCAATGGCTGTCCCCAAAGAGCCAGGGAACCAGAGAGGTCACAGGCAGCCTGTCTCCTCAGGGGTCTGGGAAGGCTGGGAGAGAAACTGTCTGTCCGGGGTTGATTACAACAGAAACCAGAGCAAGCAGAAAGGAAGGGAGATGATAATGCTATGCAAATACAGCAGCCTGCTTTTGTCTCTTCTAACCACAAGCTCTAAACATTTGATAACAACATCAAAACCGCAAATTTCTTTATCCCTGCTATTGTGTGAAACGATGGCTTCAAGAAAGAGAGGTTAAGTAGATTTAGTCGAGGTTAGCCAGCAAATCAGTTAAACCCTAGAAATGATTCAGTCTCTCTGCTCTTCTCCAACTACCACCCTTTACTGTTTTCTATTGCTGTTTAAATATGAAGCTGTGTGAGCAAACAGAAAACGCTGTAGGTCCTTTCTAGTGGGTATGCAAACACAGGCTAAAAGCCATTTCCATTTTTGACTGGATGAAAATAACTTTTAGGCATTTTCTGTCTTCTTTTTAAATGACTGCCACGATAAAGCTTTGAAAGGGGGTCGGGGGAGGGAGTGTTTCTGAACCAGAAAAGCTGCTCTGGGAATAATCAGTTTTCCATAGTGAGAAGCAGATCTGGGATTGACTTGTGTACCTCTTAGCTGCTAATGACCTATTGCAACGCAGGTTTGGATTTGGAAGCAAGCAGGAAGTGTTTGCTGAGTTTTAGGAGTCTGAGAAGTTAAAAATGAACTTGCAAACCTATTCCAGATTGCCCTCTGATTTCAGGGGTAACTGATTCTAGTAGTGATAAAGATCTTTATTCCAACATCACCTACTTCATAAAGTCTACCCTGGACAACCCCTCTCCCATTCCACAGCCTCTTCCTACCTTTTTTTCTCCTCTATCCTTAACATTTATCACTATTTAACATATTATATGTTACTTATTTATCACTGTCTAAAGTAGTGTATATTTATTTATTTATCTTGTTTCTTTTCTTTTCCCCAAGTAGAATCTAAGCTTCCTGATGGCAGTGATTTTTCTTGTTTTGCCCACTGTTTATCCCCAGGGTCTAGAACAGTGCCTGACACAGGGAGGTGCTTTAGTAAGACTTATCAAATAAATGAACGTAAGGAAGATGATCAAAGTGAAATCAAAATTCTTACAAGGTGTCTGCTCTATGCAAAGCACTAGTAGCTAATTTAAACAAGTATAAACCAAAGTAATTCCCTTATATTGGTCTGCTGTAACAACATATCACAGACTGGGTGCTTAAAAAAAAGAAATTTTCGTACAGTTCTGGAGTTAAAAGTCCAAGACCAAGGTGTTGGCAGGTTTTATTTTTTCTGAGGCCTCTCTCTTTGGCTTGCAGTTGGCCACCTTCTTACACGTCTTCACATGGTCACCCCTTGGTCTATGAACATGCACACTTGGTATCCCTCTGTGCGTCCAAATTTCCTCTTCTTATAATGACACCAGTCAGATTGGATTAGGGCCCATCCTAACAGCCACATTTTAATCACCTTGTTAAAAGCTATATCTCCAAATATTGTCACATTCTGTGGTATTGCAGGTTAGGGCTTCAACATATGAATTGGTGAGGGGGCTCATAACATCCCTCAGAAGGATTAAAGTGTGTTAGGAAAATAAGATATAATTCCCTAGATATTAAGAAAAAATTATCAGGGAGAAAGAACAAAGTAAATGTAAGAAACCTAAGATACATCTACAAGATAGATAATGAAGTGGTAGAATGTAGCAGGTTTGTAGTAGCTCCTTCTCTTTATCAGGTATTGGGGAAATTACATATATTTCTGAGCCTTGTTTCTCATCTGGACAATGGGAATAATGGAATTGATGAGGAGATTAAATGGGATGATGTATGCCACAATCCCAACAGCTTGGCATGTAGATGGTGTTTAGTAAATGCTGCTTACCTTCTTTTTTTCTTTTCTCCAAAAATACTACATTCATTTTGGTGCCACGTATTAACAGGAGCACTGATAGCATTGTGAAGACTGCCTTTCCTGGGCAGTCCTTTTTGTTTAACCACAAAAGTGATATAGTTTTTTTCTGATTATGAAATAATATACACTCACGTTAAAATTCAAACACTATAGAAGTGAAGTAGAAAGTGAAAGAAACCCTGTTGACTAATACCCTCCCCAGCAATAGATAACCACTATTCACAGTTTAGTGTGTAGCCTTCAGCCTTTTTCTCTATTTTTATATAAACATCTAATTTGTTTTTCATATAAAAGTAAAGTGATCCATGATGGGTATTTTTCTATGCCAATATGTACCAATCCAGCCCATTCATTTTTACATTAGTATTTCATTATATTGAAGAAGGGGGACTGAACCTGATTTGTTTTCCCTGGAACTGCTCAGAGCCTTTAATATACACAGCGAGTATCCAAGAGACTGATACGCTAAGTGGCATGTGCCAGTTATCAAATTATTGTGTCTCAGCTCTCAACCCATGCTCTTTACTGGGTCTGCAGCGCTGGGATAGGACTCTGCTTTGATGACTGGCCTCCTGACATGCTCGGCCACTAGAGGGCTCTGGGGGAGACAGGGAGGATGGAGGAGGAACTTCCTGTTTGTTTCCTGCCTGTTTCACTCCTGTGTCACCCTAGCAGTGCTTCTTTGAGTTGGCAGCAGCAAATACTTCTCCTAGCAGCAGCTGAATCCAGTCTGTTCTTTTTCCAACACTTGCAGAACCAGCCTCATTGCATCCGAGATGCCAGCACTAGCCAGCTAGCTCCCCTCCTTAGAGGTCTACATCACAGACCCAAGGGGACTCCTCCTTCGAACTCAGAGTCTAGCACCTGATAAGCTGTACCACCTCCTCAGAGGTCTAAGTTTCAGCAACTTGGTGTCCCTCCTGCAAGCTTCTATGATTTAATAGAACCAGCCCTGTAATACCAACTGGCATATTTGAAATACCAGTCCTAGGGGAGATCACTGCTTCCTGCAGGTGCTACCTCTGTGGTAACTTAGTGTTCTTGTTCTGCCTTCTCTGTTAGTAGTTAACAACTTTATATCTTTATATCAACTTTTTTCTGTTAAAATAATTGGTAGGTTTCTGTCTCCTGACCGATTTCTGACTGGTACATGACATTTCTGGACCTTATTTGACTATGTCCCTGTCCTCAAGGGACAGCTCAGAGTCCAGCCTTCTGCCAAACACTCTTGGAGAGAGGAGGCTCTGAGCATTACTATTAAGTTAAAAAAATATACGATCATTAACAAAGGCTCATAAAGACTCGGTGAACCTCCCTGTACAAATAAGGGAAGGTAGAAAAAAGGCTGTATATGCTACCGATTTTAATATGCAACCATCATTTTTCAGCAACTAGATCGGCCATTAGTGAAAAGACTCTGAAGAATCACCAAGATGCATGTTGAAAGTTAACCCCAAGGGTTTTTGTTTGAGCCAAGACTCGCAGATCTTGAACATTTAACCTTCATCTGAGTTCATTTTATCATTTCTTCAAGTCTTTTAGTCATTTTGGCTTAATCATTTATCATGTTCTTTTTCTCTTAAATTTGTGGATTGGGATATCTTTTCTTTAAAATATAGTATTCAACCCAATAAGCCATGAATATTCTCTCTCCACTTTACAAAGCTAATTAAATTCTCCTTCCTACAATAGTATTGATTCTTCCTGCCAACTTTTCCTTTAAAATATCCTTCACACTCATTGTTTCCTATCCATCTCAGCTGCCACCAATTCCATTTGCGTTCCTCCTCTCCAGCCTCGCTCGCTACAAGAACCTCTCTATGATTCTCCAACCTCCAACTGTTCCCTCTTCCAGTTTACCCTCCATGTCATCACCTGACTGATTTACTGAGTTCCATAATTCTTCTGGTCAGAACACTTCAAAGGTTCCCAAACACCTGCATTTCTAACTTCTTAGCACGATGCTCAAGTTCTTCTCAAAACGACTGCGGCAATTTGATCTCCATCAACTCAAGTTCCTGAATCTAATGCTCCAATCAAACATGTTTACTCATTGTCTTTAAGTTGGATCTCTGCGGTCTTGCCTGCAAGCGTGTATTCATTTCATTATCCTATCGAGAAAGCCCTGCCTGTTCTTACTCCCTTCCAAACATTATCAGGTCTGCAAGGCTGAACTCAACAGCCTTCTCTTAGCAATTGTCCTTTCTAATATGCTGGTCTCTTCCTTCCCTGAACCCCTATAACGTTTAGTGTTTTCACTCCTAAATAAGTAATACTAGCTGCCATTTATTGAGCACCCACTCTACGACAGTACTCACCTGGGTACTTTATTATCACTAATCCTCTTTACAACTCTTCATCTTGTTTTGGATGAAGAAATTAAGACTCAGATTGGTTAAGAGTTTCCTAAGGTCATGTACTTATCAAGAGGGGGCGTCAAGAGTAGAGGCTTCTGGGCTTCCCTGGTGGCGCAGTGGTTGAGAATCTGCCTGCCAATGCAGGGGACACGGGTTCGAGCCCTGGTCTGGGAAGATCCCACATGCCGCGGAGCAACTAGGCCCGTGGGCCACAACAAATGAGCCTGCGCGTCTGGAGCCTGTGCTCCGAAACGAGAGGCCGCGATAGTGAGAGGCCCGCACACTGCAATGAAGACTGGCCCCCGCTTGCCGCAACTAGAGAAAGCCCTCGCACAGAAACGAAGACCCAACACAGCCAAAAATATTAATTAATTAATTAATTTTAAAAAATGAGTAGAGGCTTCTTCCTTCAACTCTACCATGCTGTTATCTATTGAACTTCCAGTCAGAAGACCTGGGTTTACCTCAGGTTCTGTCACTAACAGTCAAATCTTGCATGGATCACTTCACTTCTACTGACTTTTGTTTTCTCATCTCCAAGGCCCCTTCTATCACTAACATTCAGAGAGCCAGTTCACAGAGGGTCATGGATCCGATTAAGTTCTTCTAGATGAGAGAAAAGATCTCAGAAAATCCCGACTGGTGTTTTTATTGGGCTTTTAATTCCTGGAGGGGAGATGGGCTGGGGTCAGGACACCGAGGTGACTACTCTTTGCAGGATGTTTGGAGGCATCTTGTCATATTGAATTAAGCATTTATCTTTCTTTAGAAACTCCAGAAATTTTACAGCAAGGGTTTGTTAGGAGAGAGTTTAAATTATCAACCTGCCATAGAATCACAGATGAACAAAAGCTGTGGAGGTTTCTTTTTTCCTCTATACGGCAACGGGGTTTGCCCTTCATTTTGAGGTGCTATGGAAGAGCAGACATGTCTGTTTTTTCAGATGGGAGACTGTGTTTGGCAAATGCCAAAGCAAGCTGGGCCGACCCCAAGGAGAGTGCTAGGTAGCTGGAGGTCTGCAGCTTTTGCTTGAACACATGTCCTGACCCTTGGCCTTGCAGAGTGCAACTACACAGCACTGACAGAGCACTGTACATGTGGAAATAGGAAGCCAATATAAAGACAGGGCCATGTAAATCTCAAAACCACGATTAAGTTTAACTCCTCAATGTACTTACCTTGACTCTAGTTGTGCAACAGGGACGAATAAACCTTACTCCCTATTAGACCTGTTCCTTTTACCCTAACCTTTGTATTCTATTGCTTTTGCTTCAAGTTAAGAATGTTGCCTAGAGCCTGAAATATACAGGATGGCCCATCCTCAAGGCTCTGACCTTTAAGGGTATAACACTTTTCCATTTATACAGAGGTTAAAACATTGTAGAACAGAGAATAACATGTGTCTTGCTGGAGGTTTATGGGAACATTGTGACCTGACCTACATGGACAGCTGCAAGAACAAAGGATCCCGGCACCAAAAAGTTTGCAGCAGCCAACCAAGCCCCTCCCTCACCTTTTAAAAATGCTTTGCTGCAATCCTTCAGGGAGCTCAGGGTTTTGGGGGGCAGAGGCCATCCATTCTCCTTGCACGGCCCTGCAATAAACCTTTCTCTGCTCCATATTGCAACGTTTTGGTTTGTTTGGCCTCACTGTACATCAGGCACACGAACTTGTGTTCAGTGACAGTTGTGGGAAGAACATGGATTTAGGAGTTAAGCAGACTGAAATTACAACCTGGCCCTTGTTATTCACCTCTCTGAGTTTTAGTTTTTTCTTTTGTAAAATAAGAGTCACACCGCTTGCCTATTGCATTATTTTCTAGAACTCGAGGAAATGAGAAGGTAGGTAAGTACTCTCAAAGAAGGTACTCACCAAAGGTTACTTTCTCTCCCTGTCTGTACTTTAAATAGTTAATCAAATGCTAGCAACTAAACTATATGTATCTCTAAATTCACACTGAGGTGGGAGGGTGGATGGCGTGTCTAAGAAAAAGGCCACAGGAACACTATCTATCCCACTTTATACATTTTCTCCTCATTTGAATATCTCATTTGTCAATCTTGCAAGGAAGAAAAAAAAAATCACTCATTGTTTGGGAGATTTCATGCTTTTCCCCTCCATCCTTCTTGAGATCAACCCTAAAAGAGTCAGTGCGGCACTTCTCAGCACTGCTACCGCCAATCCCAGGAAGCGGGTTCTTCTAGCATGCTTTTAAGTGCTCGCATGACTAATAAAGTGTGACATGGCTGAGATTTCCTAGGCTTCTCTTCGGGAGCAAACATTCTAGCTGACAAAATATGACTAAATTTAGCTGCCTTTAGACAACAAGCATCTTCCAAACAAAAAGGGCGTCAAAGGCAAAAATGAGCCATAACGTGTCTCTGTCCTAACACGGATTTGCCCAGCCTCTCACTGGCGGCCTGGCCCTCGGCACAGAGACACACACACTCACAAGCAGTGTCTGAGCTGTGCTGATGGTGACAAATACCAGGTAAGGTGACAGATAACTAGGTAAGGTGTTCCTCCTGTGGCCTCTGACCCAAGAGTTTTTACCAAGGTGGGAAATGGGTGTGTTGCGCAGCAGAGAGAACAGGGACGGTGATCAGAGTATCCGAAGCTCTGGTAGTGCCATCTGTGTGCTGATCTGTGCTCTAACCACTGCCCTCTTCAGCCTCCAATCATAACATATCAGGCCTTGAAGACAGCCCAGAGGTCATCTCACTTAACACCCCTGTTCTGTGCTTGGGACAACCAAGGCCCAAAGAGGGGAAGCAACTTGCCCAGGGTTCCACAGCCAATGGGTGGTTGACCTTAGGCAAGAAGGCCAAACTCTTAACTCTCCGTCAAGCTCTTAAAACGGTTCCAAAGGAAAGAAAATGTGGGAAATCTGCCAGGACACATGGGAGGCACTTTGTGGAGAAGAATTGTATGTTGCTGAAGCACCCTAAGAGCTAAAACTGTCTCCCTTCCAGCTCAAAGTTTATGTAGTTAGATCCAAAACACTGTGAATGCATTTGGCATGGATCACAAAGAAGACACTGACCTTGCTGTGGCAGGCAGGGCCACTGAGGGTGACAGGGGACACTCGCGGCGTTCAGACAGAGACCCAACAGCAGTCAATCAATCGTAGGCTCAGACTCAGAAGCTCAAAGAAAGAGAGCCACAGTCCCCTGAGGTGTCAACTACCAAGCACGGAAAGGACACAGAATAGAGCCTTCCAGCCGCTGGCTAGAATTTCAGATCCAGGCACATCCTCTGCACGCCGGGCATTACTTGCTGGCCCTTGCATCATTCCCAGCCCCTTCTATGCTTTCCCCATGCCTCAGGGAATGATAGCTGGGAGCTGCATTTCCTAGGTTCCTAGGTCAGCAGGCAGGGTTCCTGCTATGGTTTAGGTTCTGCCTATGAGATGCACTTAAATGAGTGCTGGCAGAGACGCAGCAGTTATTTTTTTTCTCTGGTAGTGCTGCTGAACATATGGCTTTGGCCACATGTTATCAGTGGCCGCCATGTTCCCCTGACTGCCAGAGGTTGCAAGGCCAGCTGTGACCATTGCCCAGGGTGGCTTTCTGCAGTTTCTTGACCCCCGTGAGGTGGCAGGAATTTCCTGATTCTCAGAATCACAGCTAAGGTGGTAAAGCTGAAAGCTGGTGGCCACCCCCTTGCTTTAACATATCCAGCCAGTCCTTCCAATACTTTCAAAACACCTAATTCTGTGTTAAGTTCTTTTCTGTTTGAAATATCTACAGTGGTTTCTGATCTCTTGATTAAACACTGATTACCAATAGATTTAGTTATAGTGACAATTAATTTATGGAACACTTCCCGAATGCCAGGACTATACTAAGCAACATCTCATTCAATGTTCACTATAATACGGTAATCATTCTCATTTTACAGATGAAAAAATGGAGGATTAGATAGATAAGATGACTTGCCTGGGTTCACCTACTCAGCAAATGGCAAGCCAAGATTGAAGCCCGGCTATCCCACTCCAGAATCTACACTCTTAGTCACTCCCTTCATTTTAGGGAGCAATGAAGCTGAGCAAACCCACTCCCTTCATTTTAGAATTACAGCCTGCCTCAGAAGAGTCATGCTTAAGGCCACCATTGGAGACAAGCTTAATCTCAAAGGAAAGAGAAAGAAATCAGCATTCAAGGAGACAGACAGTGGAAGACATTCTTTGCCTCTTCCCTCTCTCACCCCTTCTTCTGCAGCTGATGAAATTTCACAAGCACATGCCAAGCCTCCATGTGCCTGACCCTCTACCTCAAAGTAACCTCTCTCCATAACTCCTCACCATCACCTGCGTGATAAGAGTTACTGCCCCCAGTTTCCGGATGAAGCCAGTTCAGATCTCCTCTGCACAGCCTTCTTTACTTGAGCACTCTATGGCTGCCCCAGTCAGAAGAAATGCTTCCCTTGCTCTACTGCCATTTATGACTGGTGTCTCAACCCGCTTTGAATTAGAACAAGTTGCATGTATGTTCCCCTCTTATTGGTTTGAAAGTGTCAGTTATCAGGCAGCACCTTTAATTCACACCACAGCAAAACTTTGAAGGTGCGCCCAGCTCTTTCATGGGAATCTCCCTGCCAGCAGAACTCTGACCATCGGAATTTGGCTACACAATCCCCTATTTCCTCTTCAAATTCCCATTTTCTGATACCTCATCAGCTTCTACTGGGTTGGCCAAAAAGTGCCTTTGGTTTTTAAGTAAAAACAAAAGACACATTTTTCATTTTCACCAAGAACTTTATTCAACAACACGTTCACCCTTTTGTTCCACTACCTTCTGCCATTTTTCAGGCAACTTCACAATTCCATCTTCCCCAAACTTTTATCTTTTTGAGCAAAGAACTGTTCCAGGTGCCTTTTACAGTCTTCCAAGGAATTGAAATTTTTTCCATTATGAGAATTTTGTAAAGACCTAAATAAATGGAAACTGGAAGGTGCAATGCCTGGTGAATACGGCGGATAGTTCATAACTTCCCAGCCAAGCTGTAACAGTTTTTGCCTGGCCATCAAAGAAACACGCAGTCTTGTGTTACCCTGATGGAAGATTATGTGTTTTCTGCTGACTAATTCTGGATGCTTTTCCTTGAGTGCTGCTTTCAGTTGGTCTAACTGGGAGCAGTACTTGTTGGAATTAACCATTTGGTTTCCTGGAAAGAGCTCATAATAGAGGACTCCCTTCCAGTCCCACCATATACACAACGTCACCTTCTTTGGATGAACGCCGGCGTTTGGTGTGGTTGGTGGTGGTTCATTTCGCTTGCCCCACGGTCTCTTCCGTTTCACATTATTGGACAGTATCCACTTTTCATTGCCTGTCACAATTTCTTTTAAAAATGGAACGTTTTTCGTTTCGTTTAAGTAGAGAATCATATATGGAAATACGGTTAAGAAGGTTTTTTTCCACTTAACTTACGCGGAACTGAAACATGAAAGCGAATCACATAACCAAGCTGGTGCAAATGATTTTCAGCGCTTGATTTGGATATTTTGAGTGTGTCGGCTATCTCCCACGTGGTATAACGTTGATTATTCTCAGTTAATGTCTCGATTTGATCACTATCAACTTCAACTGTTCTACCTGACCGTGGAGCATCGTCCAGCGAGAAATCTCCAGCACAAAACTTTGCAAACCACTTTTGACACGTTCGATCAGTCACAGCACCTTCCCCATAAGCTGCACAAATCTATTTTTTCATTTCAGTTGCATTTTTACCTTTCTTGAAATAATAAAGCATAATAGGCCAAAAATGTTGCTTTTTTCTTCCATCTTCAATATTAAAATGGCTACACAAAAATTCTCCAATTTTGATGTTTTTTTGTAAATGCACATTGATATGACACCTGTCACATACAACCTAACAAAATTGTTTCGAATGAAGTTAAAGACAACTAAGTGCTACTAGAGCCACCTTACAGAAAAAAAAGAATGAATCTTTTGGCCAACTCAGTATGAAGTTTCTGTGCATGGCTCCTGACCACAGCTCTGATTCAGGTATGTGCTCACTTATCAGTGGGTATCCTTTGACCTGACATCTGGTAATTGCCTGGTAAACACAAAACAGAGCTGGATATATACTGGCGTTCCAGAAATATTTCTAGCACTCATATGGTGCATTACTCCTCAGCCCTATCCCTGACTGCCAGACAGCCTGTAGGTTTCTCACTGACAGCACAGTGACCCTTTCAAAGGAGAGATTCAGGAAATGTTAGTTGAACTGAAATAAAAGTGAATGCCCATAATTTGGAAGAGCCCCCAGAAATGAAAGATTCACTGAAATTGACAGTTACCAAAGAAGAAAGAGGTGTCATCTGCCATCTCAGGGGCAGTAAGGAGGTCAAGGAGGATGGCAATGGCCCAAAATGTATTTGAGAAAGTGTTTGTCCATTTGATTAGAGAATTCAGACAGAACAGATTAGATAGGATCCAAAAGAAAGAAGGAAGATACATGAAAAAACCTGGAGGTAGGGACCACATGGGGCTTTCTGAAGCTAAAAGGCAGACCCAGGGAAGCAATTGTCAGGGGATAAGTGTCAAGAAAAGGCTTTGTAGGGAAAGGAGAGGCACAGGAGGGAATGGGAGAGGAGAGAGCAAGTTCTCAGAAGATGGAATATAAAATAGGGACATGGGTCACAAGTTTAGGAAACAGATTAAAAGGGAACAGCGATGAATAAAAAAGATGATGATGAAAGCGGGGAGAAAGACAACTACAGATTCTACTAGGCATTAAAAATGGCCAGGAAGATGGCTGAAAAATCCTTCATATGTGCAAAGTGAGCGATATGCATACTGGGAGATTCCTGTCATTGCTCTGAAGTTTCTGACTTTTCAGACATACCTATCCTTCACATGATATGCTGGTCAAGCCGTGCAGGAGAAGCGTCAATAACAAATAGTCTCCAAGTCTCGTTGGCTTAAAACTAGGACAGTTTATTTCTTGCTCACACTGTAGGTCCATCGTGGTTTAGCTGATGCTCTGTTCTACATGGTTCTCACTTAGGGACCCAGACTGAAGGGGGCTGCATCTCCCTGAGTGCATGAATACTGAGACAGAAAAGGAGAACACAGTGAATCATGCACTGACTCTTCAAGCTTCTGTCTGGGAATGAAGCATATTACATCCACTCACATTCCATGGACCACCAGCAAGTCACATGGCTATGACTACCATCAGAGGGGGCGGGAGTGTAATCCTACTGTGTACCTACAAGAACTAGAACCATTTTGATGAAGAGAATTAATGACTCCAATGAAGTAAAGCCCTAGGTTCTCTATTTCCAGCATGGTGTTTTCTTAACCAGAATCCATAGAGCCATAAAGTAGCAGAGCAGGAAGGGACCTAACAAAGTATCTAGGCTCACTTTCTGAATTTACTGGTAAGAAAACTGAACCTCAAAGAGATGAAGTGACTTATGGACCACACTGCTGGTGGAACAGCCAGGTTGTTATTTCCCAGCTCTTCATGCTGCTTATACCAGGGCACTTCTATTAGCCTAATAAATATCTACTCATTTGAACTACCAGATTTATTTCATTTTGCAACAGGCTTTTAATTACAACTAGAAGAAAAGGAAGGATCTTTCTTGCCAAATGCCTTGGTGCTGCCAAGTTCCTTATACCACCAATCATGAATCCCAACCGTATCAATACCATATAAATAAATAGAAGGCAACCAGAGTGTGAAAATAAGAATTTGGGTAGCATTAGAGAGAAATGTTTGATGATACACATTATCACTTCTGCAACACACAGAATTATTTTTGGCCATTAGGAGGGGTATGCTTAACTGCATATGTGTGTGTAGTTTTTAATATATATTTGCATCTAGGTAGAATATTTCCAAAATGATGCCTAAGAAAGTTGTAATGGCGAGAGGGGATCTGCAATCAAGAGAGAGACTTTCATTTTCCCATATGCCCTACTGTATCATTTGGATTTTTCTACCATGCGTGTATTACTTTTTCAATAAAAATAGTTAATAAAACAATAAAGCAGCTAGATTTTAAAAAGTAACAGATGTCAAAAAATGCTTAATGGGGCTGTGGAGTATCTTTTAGAGTAACGTGAAGTAGAACAAGACAAGGAAAAAGACTAAAATGGAAGCAACTGACAGCACTTACCAGCAGGCAGTACATTTTTTAACAAGTTGCAATATATTTTTATGTCAGACAAGCATAATTTAAATATCATTAGGCTGGGATAGTCAAGATCTGGGTTCAAGCCCTCCAGATGTACTGCAATCTTTTGCTATTACTGTGGGAGGAAATCACTTGAACTTCTTTGTGGTTCAGATTTCCTATCTGTTAATAGCCCAAGGTTTGGGTTTTCTATACCAAAGTCTGCTGGTGCCCTGGCCACTTGAGTTTTACTGAAGAGCCAGCACATACAGTGGTAAGATCAAGGGCCTTAGACACAGACATACTCTGGCTTGCATTCTACCCCACCCACTTCTTAACTGTGAGACCTTGAGCAAATTACTTAATCGCTCTTCATTTTCAATAAGGTTGGGTCGTGTCTGCCTTCAGAATTACTGTAAAGATGAACTAAATGCCAATACAGAGAACTCCTGGTCCTTGACGGCACTCAAAAATTTTAAATTCCTTTCTGAAACCATCTCAGCAAACCAACTGAAAAGATCCTGCAGCTGAGGAAGACAAAAATTACCCATTTCTGGCATCTAATTCTTTCCTTTAAGTGAGTCTATGTTGACATAAAATAGGATGGAACAGGCCCAGACAGAAGTGACAACCTTCTGGTAATCAGAATCTTTAATCCATAACACGTGTAGTTCTTGATCCCAGCCAGTATTTCTTTACAGTGTTATCTCAACAAGGAACAGACATCTTAAGAAAGCAGACTGATTACGAGAATAACAATAATTTTATAGTTTATAAAATGCTTTTACACATACTATTCCATTAAATCCCCCAAAGAAACTGTGACTCATTCATCCATTTTTTCAATCATCTACTCAATAAGTAGTTATTGACTATCTACTATATGCCATACTAAGTGCCAGAAATATACTGAGAAATAAAAGAGCTATATTACCTGCCCTCAGAAATCCTACCATTTAATGGTGGGGGGGAGACATACACTAATCAAATTATCACACAAATAAATGATAAATTAGATCTGAGTACTTTTCAGGCAGACAGGACAGCATGTGCAAAGACCCTGTGGCAGAAAGGGAAGGAATCATACTACCTTCCTTCCAAATCATACTACCTTCCAAAGATTCCAAAGTGACACAGACATAGCATGAGGTGACTTCTAGGAGACCCCGGAGAGGGGGGCTGGGGTGGGGTAGGCTTTGCAGTGCCAAGGAGAGATGTCCTTAGGAACTACAGACATTTGCCAGGGGCTGAATTCAGAGCATGGAGCTGACAAGGTGCACAAAAGAATATGCTGGCTGTAAGCAGGTGGAGAAGTAGGCAGACACGGGTTAAATCACCTGTGCTTTCTGAATGGAATTCAAAAAGCCTGAGGAAGTCATTGTCCCATTTGTGTCTTGGAAAAGCTCTACAAGGGAGGGAGGAGGGGGGAGGGAAGGAAGGGTAGGGTTCATGAGCCTTATTTCCAAGACAGAGGGAAGAAAGCTATACAATGCTTCAGGGAAGATGGTGACTCGGTAGCTTTTTTTAAATAAGAAATTCATGGTTTCAATACTTTCCTTGGTACTCATATCTTTTCTCAGTTCTTTCTCCTGACCCACAGACACCTACATTTATTACTATTGATGGCCTTTGGAAATTGTGCCAGTACCTGGAAACCAGACAGTAAACTAAGCTGATCCGCAATTGTGTGAAGCATCTGGACATATGGGGTACCCCACATAATCAAGACCACCGAAACCCCCGTCAACCTTTTCTCCAGGAGAGTGGGTTGTGAGTCTTGAGATAGTCAGGGGAAAGGACAGTGGTTCTCAAGCCTGGTAACACATTAGATTCAGCTGATGACAATTTAAAAAAACCCAAAAACTATGCCTGGGTTCCAACCACATGAGAGCCTCTGGAGTGAGGACCAAGCACTGGTACTTTCTTAGTGCTCATTCTGCTGCCCAGCCAGGGTGAGGAACCACTGGCATGGAGAAAGCACAACCGTGTCCACATCCTTGGTTGTTGGTTATGTGAGCTAGGGAAAGTCACCCCTGTCTCTGGACCTCCGTGTTCCTATCTCTCCACTTGGGGAGCCATTCCTGATGTCCTCAAAGGCCTCTGCCAGCTGTCACAGTCTAGGACTCTAACTCTACTTTAGGAAGTGTCGCTGCATCTACCATGAGTCCTATTCCTGCCTGGGTGCTATTGCCCCCTCCCCCAAGTGCCTCCCCCAACTTGAGGCATGGCATCATGGGAAGAGCACTGAGCCAGGAGTCAGGAGACCGGTCTTCTAGTCCACACACACAAAGTGCTAGCTGACCAACACAGAAAACATCACTCGAACTCTTTAGACCTCAGTTTGCCACATCCGTTAGATGGTGCTCCTGCTGACCCTTCTCAGTACTGAACACAGGAAGCTGGACCAGATGACCCACCCAGGACATTCCAGCTCCAAGAGTCTCTGAGAATCCCAGACTAGACGTGTGAATTACGTTTAGAAATACAAATAAAAACACGCAAACCAGTGCTCCCTGCGACGAACAGTCTATGGGCTCTGGTGCTGTACGATCCCCTCACAGTACAATTGTTCTTACCTGCACTATGCTGTTCTGACCCGTGACATGTCGTTTCAATAGCAACACCTGCCCACAACTTTGAAGGAAACTGAGAGCAAATGGGGCTATAGGATCCATTTTGATCTGCCCACAAGCCTCCAAGGGGCTGATGACTAGAAATTGCAGGGAAGAAAAAACGTTATTACTGCTGTTGGTAGCACAAGGTCACCATCGGCAAGGTGGGGACAAGAGGAAGATCCCACATCAGTGGGACGTAAGATATGACCCCACCTAATGGGCCTATGTTATGATTTATGTGCTGTGGACTCCCAAACTCCCTTCCCTCACCTGAGCTCCATATTTAACTGCCCCCTAAATCGTTTTTTTTTAAAAAGGGGAGAATTCCCATGTCATAACATTGAGAGTTGGCCAAGAAGCATCCCTCTCCACGATCTTGTGTGTTGAGGCCTGTAAAATCTCTTGCTGAAATACCTCACCTATCCACCCCCACTCCATCTCCAAGCCTTTCCCAACCAAATACCCCGGCCTCCTATCTGCTCTTCTTGCTAATTACTCCCCCTCAATCTATCCTGGCTGAACGACTGCACAGTTTAATCACTCTGCCCCCTAAAAAGCTCTTCTATCTAAAGAAATCGCCCCACTATTTCTTGTTCATCACCCTCTTTAGTTCCTTCACAGCGCTTACCACAGTCTGCTTCTTCATATGTTTGTTCACTTCCCTGCTGTCTGTCCCTCCCCTAGAATCTCAGTGCCAGGAGTATATGTTCCTAGTCTTGCTCATGTGAAGCCTCACCAACATTCAGCACCGTGCTTGGCACACGGTAGACCCCCCAACAAAATATTTATTGAGTAAATAAATGAATGAAAGCTCATTGGGTAAAATCCAAACATTTTAACCTTACATGCTAGACTCCTGCACCACGTGGCCTGAGACCCCCCTCGTTGCCCTATCCAAGGCCCCTGCTCCCCATGCCCTACGATAAGCACTGTTTGCTGTTCTTCCGAACCACCGTGGCCTTGAATGTTCCTTGAATGAACGGAGTTGGAACCTGCTGGTCCCAATGGCTTTCAATCATCTTTGAAAGGCGAGCTTACATTTCACATCTTTTAAAAGCCCCACCCCCTCACAGCCCTCTGCCAATCTCTCTCCTGCACTCCCAGGATGCTCTGAAATCCCTTTATTGGATCTTTCACTGCATCTCATTACGCTCATTTGTTGAAATGACTGCTTCCCACTCTGGACTGTGAGCAACTTAGGAACAAACATTCTCTTTGCTCATCTTTGTTTTCCATCAGCACCTGGTATGGGATCCAGTCCACAGTTGATGAATGTCTGTGAATTGTATCTGCAATTCTAGAAGCTGTCCTGCGTGCACATTAGTCCCATTACAAGTTGCATCAATTCGTAACTGTAAGAACTGAAGAGCCAGTGGTCCTGGACTTCCTAACTAACCATCCCTGGAGGGTACAACCAGGAATTCCATTTATTCATAGACTTCCGACTGTGACAAAAAGAAGCAGAAAAACAAGTCCACTTTTGGCAATAAAGTCATATGGATTTCAAACAAGGAGACAGTCCTTCACTTTACCCTTCTGCTGGAAATGACCTTCTCTCAGCAAACATTACTGAGTGCCTACTAAGTACCAGGCACTGTGTTAGGCACCAGAACCTCCCAAAGTCAAGCAAGACATGGCCACGACCTGAAGGGGCAGGGAGAAGGTATCCTTCCTGTTCCTCTGCCTTGAAGTTTAACTTCAAACCTGATTGCTGTTGATAGATGAAAATCTCATCCAAGTTGGTGAGCCTGGAGGGCAATTCAAGCAGCTCTCCAGGAGATAAGGGTCCTTCTTTTTGCTCTTCCCAGGAGTCATGTCCAGTGACTGAACAGCAGACAGCACAGCGATGGGGAGCACCTGACCTACTGACAAAGAGGCATGAGGGAAGGTCCCCACTGTGGAGGAGCTCCCAGAGGTCGTGGTACCAGACAGCCTAGGGCACATTCATGAGATTTAGGGCAGCACAAAAGTGTGCCAATTTCAGAGCCCTGCCCAGATTGCCCCTAAATCATCTGAAATATTCTTTAAAAAAAGATCACTTGGATTTCCTGGATGACTCATCCCATTGCCCCAGAACACTGGCAGATGTCCCAATTGTTTACGAGCTTAGGATTTTTCTGCTTTGGGGAAGAATGCCTCCAAGTGTGCAGAGCACAGGGGATAGATGAACTGCCCTTCCAGCGTGTTACCGTCTCCACTGTCAATTGGAAGAGAGATAAGCTGCTAGTAAAGAATTCCCTACGAGTCTGAAAAGCAGTATTCATGCTCCTTACCCAGGGTGGCCTTTAGGAAAGTCAGCATCTGCTTCCACAGTCCTTCTCTCTCCCTGACCTCTTGCTAACATAGGGATACATATCCCTGGGATGACCTAACCTAGCTTAGGGCTGAGCAGGGATCCTTTAGAGATTTAGAGAGTCTTTTATGAGCCTTTGGCTTGATCTCCCTTTTTGGTTTAAAAACCTAAATTACATCTATTACATTCCTCAATAGAAAGGCTCTGCTGGCCAGAAGGGAATAATAAATTTTATAAATTACCCAATTAATCGCAACAGCAAACAATTAAGCTGGTGGGGATGGTCGGCATTCTACCTTCTTTTTGGAGGGATGTTTTAAGATGTACATGATGACATTGTTAATTTTATTATTGATGTTGCTTAAACTTCTTATCAGTCCCAAGAGATCAGCATTAACTGGGCTAATTCATAGTGAAATAAAGCTGATTTGAAATGTACCTCTCTGAAAAGTCTATCCTCATAAAATTTCTCAAGTTTCTTTTACTCAGCTCATGATATGTTTTTTGGAAGGAGGGAGATGACATTGAATACTCCTGGGGCACAATTACGGGCACCTATTACTCATGGAGCCCACCTATGAGCAAAGAGCCAGGCAATTCATAGGTGTTCCCCACTCTGGTTTCACAATCTGTCAAACCCTGGGACTCAGAGGATCTGAGACCAGCCTGTCCTACTCCCTCAGCATCATGCCC
>NW_020185332.1:5039944-5111907 GCF_003031525.2 Neophocaena asiaeorientalis asiaeorientalis | reverse complement strand
CCCCCACCCCACCCCCCGCTCCCCCACTGCCACCCTCTGCTTCAGTTTTGCTTTAAGAACTGGAATTTGGAGACCTGCTCACATGGATCTGATGATCAAACCTCCATGCATCCTAGATTCCTCTTTACTTCTCTGGAGGATAAAGTGAGGCCCTGAACAGCAATGATAGACATAATAATAGTTACCTTTCTCCAGGGCTTATATGTGCCAGGAGTTTATACTCTTGTTTTTAGTAATCATCAGAAGTCCTCTATGGTATACATCATCATACTCCTTTTATAATTGTAAAGCTAAGGTTCAAAAGGGTTATTTAACTTGCTTAGGGCCGCTGAGTGGACCCAAGCAGGCCATGAAGGATCTGACATTTGGGAAGATGTACAATGTGAAATGGGCCAGAGCACGTGGTTCAAGATTCAGGCTGGTGTTGATGAAAGGAACCAGAAACCAGACACTGGCCACAGGTGTCAAGGGCCAGTTTACTGCCCTTTAAGAGGCATGCAGAACTGATGACAATGACTTCAGCCAGTAGGAAATCACCAGCAATTATACTGCAGCATCAGTGTGATGGGGCAGACGTACGTGTGGCGAAGGCCGTGGGTTGCTACCCTGCAACACCAGAACTTTAGAGCTGCAGAGACCATATAAGCCAACCCATCATTTTGGAGCCCAAAGTGTACAAGACCTGAAAGTGCAGGTGACCTATCCAAGTTCACACAGCTTATGGGAGGTGGAATAAGGACAAGAAACCAGGTGTCCTATGCCCTAGGCTGATATCCTCGCTCACACATATGCGTTACAGTGTTGGACACTTATGAAGCAAGTCAAACATAGCTTCTCTCTTTTTATAAGAGATTATAACATGGAGACAAAACCAGGAACACATGTAATAATATGGGAGCCCATAAAGTGGGCGATGGAAGGAAGCCTACTTTACAGTTGAGGGGTACAAAATTCCAGAGATGATAGGGTATTTCCCTAGGCTTTATTGTTGGTTAGTGGCAGAGCTAAGACTAAAATTTCCCAAATCTTAGCCCCATGCTTTCCTGTCTCATTCATTGTCATTAGTCCTCTTGCCTACTGCCATAAATGCAAGTGACCATGGGCTCAAAAAAATTTTATTAAAAAAAAATAACCCTTACCTAATATCAACTAGTAAGCACCTCTCTAGAAGAATAGGAATCTTCAATATCTAAAAGAATCAATATTGAATGATTAGAAGAAAATAATGCAAAATGAAGTAACTGAATTCAGGTCAACACTTACTTTTCTAACCAACATTTTACTTCAAATATGCCTTGAGTGTATGCTCGGCATACAAATAACAACTGTGTTTATAATGACAAGAACTACCACTTATTGGCCATAATTTTTATACATTACCTTATTTGACCCTTAAAATAATCTAATAAGTAAATATCCTCCATCCCTGAGGCATAGAATGCTAGCTGCCTACCTCAATATCCATTCTGCCTTTCCCTTTAGAAATACAAACTTGAGTTCCAACTGGATATATTTTTGTGATTCAAGGGTCAACTATATATGTAACATAAATCTATTGCATTTTTCTCCTGGGAGCACAGGAAGAGCACAGGAAGAATACATTTCCCAGGTTCCCTTGCTGTTAGATTGAGGCCATATGGCTGAATTCTGGTCGATGGGGTACGTGTAAAAGTGATATATCTGTAACTTTTAGGCCAGGCAATAAAATCCCCTGCATGATCTTCCATGCTTGCTCTTCCATTTGGAAGTGATAATCCATGCTTAGGATGGGCTTATCACAGGATAGAAGGGCACTGAGCTCCTGAAGGACTGTGGGGTACAGGAACCCCTGCCATGCCCTACAGACCCACATTTGACCAACATAATAGAGAAATAAACCTTAGGATGTTAGGCCACTGGAATTGTGGAGTTGTTACTGCAGCTGGTGTTGCTGATCCTTATTAAGTGAACTTCATTCAGCTAGTGAGTAGAGAAGCTGGAATTTGGTTTCTGAGGTTGTTTGAGTCTAAAGCCTATGCTTTGGTCCCTGCCTTGGAGGAGTTCATAATGTGTCATGAGAAGACGAATGGGTACATCATTAGGTTCAATGAAGTGTGGGAACCCCGTAACAGAACTCTACATAGTATACAACGCAGCATAGAAGAGGTAATGGTCATTCTGAAGGTTTGAGGAAGTCTCAGCCAGGAGGTGAAAAAGGTAACATTATACCAGGTATTTTAAGGACACAAAGAAGCTTAGGGCAAAGCCTCTGCCTTCCATACCTTACAGCCAGGCTGTGGAAGCAGGACAACTGAAAATGAAGCAAAAGCCACAGTGAGAGGCAGTGCCCTGTGTGGTTAAGAGACGGACTAAGTGACAAGATACTGAGAGCATCTCAAGAGATAAGATGCAAGTTGAGTGAAATCTGGAGTGCACATGGAAGGCTTCAGGGAGGAGACTAACTCCATATTAGACCTGGAAGGACAGACGGGATTTGAGTTGGTACAAGGAAGATACAGGAAACATTTCATGGGAAAGAAACAGAAAGAGAAAAGGCAAAGGTGTAAATTTTCATTTAACAAAGACAGGTTAAACCCGTACGGTGTGGCAGGAGTTTGCCTGAAACTTGAAAAGTTAAGTCAGATGAACTTCCTGTCCTCAAGCAGTCCATGGTCTGGAGGAGGTGAGAATGTCTACTGCTCAATAGTCACCACAGCATGAAAAGTGCTCTCAGAGGCGTGTGCAAAGCACAGGGGGCATACAGGGGATAGAGGAAGACCAGCAAGGACTTAGGTGAAGATTCCGCCAGCAGGGCAGGACGATTTCATGGGGTCCTAAAGGAAGAGTTGTAATTGTCTAGGCTGACAAGGTGCAGGCAGGGAAGACCATTCCAAGCACAGGAAACAGCCACTGCAAAGGGTGCAAGAAAGGCTATACTACGTCCATGGATGGTAAGACAACTAATGTGGCTACAGTGGAGGTTCATGCTGGTATGCAGCCATAGCAGCCAAGACTGGCTAAATAAGCAGAAGTAATTAGGAAGATTTTTAAAGTCCAGGAAGGAGAGTTTACCCGAAGTGCAATAATCAAGAACCGCCCACAGCACAGAGATATACAGAGTCCTTTAGACTCTGTATATGCAACAACATAGATAAATCTCACCATTTCAAAAAGTGAAAGAAACCAGACTCAAAGGTCTACATGCTCTGCGCTTCCATTTATGTGATATTCTGGAAGTGGCAAAACTATTAGAATAAGGAAGAGTTCAGTGGTTGTCAGGTGTTTCTAAGATAGCAGAAAAGGATTCACTACGCAGAGGTCAGAGATGACTGTCTGGGATGACAGAAATATTCTACATCTCGATGGTGGTGATGGTTGCAGAGTTGTCTATGCTGTTAACATTCATGGAACTGTCCACCTAATAAAGTGGATTTCATTCTTGGCAAATCATAACCTAGTGACTTTGACTTAAGAAAAAAAACCACAACTATTACATTCAGAATGGACAAACAACAAGGTCCTACTGTATAGCACAGGAAACTATATCCAGTCTCCTGGGGTAAACCAAAATGGAAAAGAATATGAAAAAAAGAATGTCTCTATGTGTAAAACTGAGTCACTTTGCTGTAGAGCAGAGATTGCCACAACGTTGTAAATCAACTATATTGCAATTAAAACAAAAAGAAAAGATAAACACAAAAAAGCAAACCATCAGTGTAGAGAGGCACCCGTGTCCTTAAGGAGCTTGCAGCCCTGTCTCTGGACATGCTGTCCAAGCCTCTTCCCAAGTGACCACTGGCTGACCCTCCTTCCACGTGGCCTTGAATGAAGTGTAGTAGAGATCTTGAAGCAGGCTTTCTAGACCATGGAGAAACACCGCAGGGGAGCTTCAGAATTTCTAGATGGAAGGGACTAGGCATGGCAAACTGAATGGAAGAGGGGTCTGGGGATTTACGCTGATGTTGCAGATCATAACAAGCCCATTGTTCTTATTCAGGTTGCCTAACACAGACCAAAAAAAAAAAAATAAACCCTAGCAAAACCTCCTGAGGAAGCTTTATTCACACTTTACATCTGATTAAGAAATTGTCCATGCCAGGGAGGGGTAAATTAGGAGTTTGGGACTAACATATACACACTACTATATATAAAATAGGTAACCAACAAGGACCTACTGCACAGCACAGGGAACTTTACCCAATATTTTGTAATAACCTATAAGGGAAAAGAATATAAAAAAAGATATACATGTATGTATAACTGAATCACTTTGCTATACACCTGAATTAACACAACATTGTAAATCAACTGTACTTCAGTAAAAATAAAGTTTTAAAAAAAGAATATGAAGAAAAGAAAGTGTTAGAAAAAAATGAGATATTACCCTCAAGGTATTTTGCTTCTCTACCAATCTCAGTTTCTCACATGAAAGGTGAGCATCTACCTAGTATCCCAAATGTGTGTTTTAGTGACTGCTAGAACAATCTAGCAGCTATAGTTAAGATTAAATGTCCCTCCTCTGAAGTATCAAATGTTTAAATATGATTATCGAAGGTTTAATAGTAAAATTCCAATGTTAAGTTTTGAAAAAAAAGAAAAAGAAATTATCTGTGCCCAATTAGATTGTCTAAAAATTTGCAGTGGCCTGAGGAGGGTTAACTACCCCATGGCTCCCTCACTGCAAGTCAGCTTCTGCTGCATTCACCTAAAGAAGTAATGTACTGCCTTTACCTGAAAAATCAAGGATCTAACCTCGGCTCCCCTCCTCATACAAACTCCTCAAGGAAGAAAATCTCTTGGGCAGAGGGACCTCAGAGAGGAACAGCTCCAGGAACCATGGATTATTCAAATGCTGAAGTGCTGACCCAGACCTTAAAGGGGCTCTCAGGGGGGTTGCCTCTAACACAACCCACGCTGCTAGTGGGTTTCTCAGAAAATATCCCCTTTCGTCCTAAGACATCTGAGGGAAATACTTTATAAACTGAAGTATGTTTTCCTGGAGGGCCCCATTTCTTCAACTCATTTGATTATCCGTGAGGTTTTTAAGCCCCATAGTTTAAAGGGGTTTCACTAGAATGCATTTTTTAATCAAAAGGCTATGAAATCCCAAAGGACCCCCAACTGCTTTACCTGGGTAGCACACCATGAGCAACTGGAATTAAAATGGGACCAGAGAAGATAATTATGCAAAGGTAAAGCCAGCTGAAAGGTAAAAACAAAAGGAAACAAATCAGCCACACCTCAGAACATTCACAGCTCTAGGAAAACATCAATTAAAAGTATTAGTTTTGGGCTTCCCTGGTGGCACAGTGGTTGAGAGTCTGCCTGGCGATGTGGGGGACGTGGGTTCGTGCCCCGGTCTGGGAGGATTCTGCGTGCCGCGGGGCGGCTGGGCCCGTGAGCCACGGCCGCTGAGCCTGCGCGTCTGGAGCCTGTGCTCCGCAGCGGGAGAGGCAGCAACAGTAAGAGGCCCGCGTACCAAAAAATAAAAAAAAATTTTTTAATTAAAAAAATAAAAAAGTATTAGTTACAAATAATTCCTGAGGAACTCACACCAAAATCCCCCACCGTGTCTCTCTTACTATTTACCTAGGTGTTTTAATTTGCACCTAATGCCAAATGCCTTTCTTCCTAGTTTTGGTTTCCCATTTGCTTTATTCCTCTCCAGGTAGAATGATGACTGGCTGTTTTAAAACATATGACTATTTTGACAACTTAGAATAAAATAAGTGAGTTACCTCTTTATCGCTAAGGAACCCTATAATTTGGTAATTCAGCACTCAGCTACCTTCCATGAGAATTCAGCTTAGCTGAGCATCAACCATGTCTCAGACACTGAGCTAGGCACTGTGGCTAGAAATGCGGATAGAGATACAGTCCTGTTTTAAGGAACTTGAGGTCCTGAAGAGTATGCAGACATGCAAACAAATTGTTATACTTTGTGATAAGTGATACTGCGAAGGTACAGTACACAGGGGAGGAAACGAGTACCTCTGCGTCATTGAAGCTGACTACTAAGCCCACCCTTTTAAGGATGAACAGTAATTCCACAAGTCAACAACGGTGGAAGGGCATTCCAGACAGGGGAAATAGCACGTGGGAGGGATGAGTTGTTGACAGCATGATGCATTTCAAGGACCACATGAACTTAGATACTGCAGGACCATCAAGTGCAAGGTAGAAGAGGAATACGAGAAAAGCAAGCAGGGACTGGATCACAAAGAACTTTGTCTGCCGTGCCAAGGAGTTTAGACCTCACCAATAGGAAATGCGGCACCGGGCAAAGGTTCCAAACAGAGGGCAGACACAATCATATTTCTATTGTAGAAAGATTATTTTGACAGCAAAAGGAACATCAGAGCCTGAGCAGGCAGAGGCAGATTCATTGGAGAGATGCCACGGACACCCAACAGTGGGAGTGGTGATGTGGGGTAAGGAAAAGCAGAAGTTAGGACAGGTCCCAAGTTTCTAAGTCGGGAGGCTAGGTGGTTGATGGTGCCACCCAAAGAGATGGAGAATATGGAAGAGAGACGAGGTCTGAGAGGTAAAGGGTGGAGGTGGGAAGATGATGGCTCATTTTGGGAGAAATCAAGTTTTCGATCTCGGTGGAGATATCTGGGAAGTGATGATTAAAAAACCTAGAGTGAAAAAGAAAAAATCACCTGAGGAGAAGGTGAGAAGAGCAGATGAAGAAGGCAGACCCTGGAGAACGCACCAGAATACTGAAGGCAAGCAGAAGAAGCAAGTCCAGGCAAAGGCACTAAGAACAATAGCAACGGGTCCAAACTAGAGATGTTCAGACTCTCATTATCTGACTGTGGAGCCCTTTTCTCAAACAAAATCTCAGCTGAGTCTCAGAATGTAAAACATAAGTAGAGTCGGTTACCAGAAGGAAGCCCACTAACCCTTTAGCCCACAGAGTAGAGCCTGAAAAGTACAGAGCTGAATGATGCCATGGCAAGCAGGGAGCACAAACACCCCTTCTCAACAGCAGTAGGTCTGAAGAACAGACTTCCCCCTAAAAGTGAGTTAAGAAAATGAAACCTACAAGCTAGTTATGGCATTACCCCAAAAAAATGCAAGACAAATCTGGGTTTATTGCATGTGTGACAAGTATGAACATAGAGCAAAGATTGGTAGCACCAGAGGACCACCTCCTCTTTGTCCCATTGAAGAAACAGAGGTCTAGAGCTAGGTAGCTGATTGGTTTGCCAAACTAGTTGTCCTAGGTCACAATCTAGACAGTGGCTGAGTGAGGACTAAATTTCTAGTTCAGGGCTCTTATTACTGTATTCACTCCATTCCACCTTTGCTAGAACTCAATCTGGAACTGAAACCCAAGCCTAAAGTAGAATTGGCAATTCCATTATAATTCTCAGCTTTGACTCCAGTCACAGGTGCTGGGCTCTCCAGAAGAGCTCACTAAATACTTCCTGCTTGAATGGCGGAGCTCACGTAGAAAGAACTTTGGGAACCTGGGTTGCTCTTCTGAGGTCAGAGAGCCTTTGGACCAGAAAGAGTACTTCCATTTATTCAGCATTAACCACCTAGAACAGTTCCTTAAACCGAGGTCGATGGTGCTGGAGAAGTGTTAAGACTGCCACCTGACAGATGGCAAAGCCATCTAGGAAAAGATTGTACACGGTCCTCACAATAGCACCATGGAATGCTAACCTTCCCTACCTTCAATGACATCAAGACAATCTCATGAGAATATCTGTGCCTAGATGACAGGACCAGCTATGGGACTGGAGTGGCAGCTAGATCTCCAAGCAAGTGGAGGTGGCAGGAACATGGCTGGAAATGGAGGTCCAGAACATGGCACCCCGGTGGCTTCTCACCGCTAAAATATCCTAGTAGGAGTTGGCCATAATCTACAAACTCTCGGAAATAGGAGGCAAGACTGAAAGGTTTATTATCCACCAACCTCAAGGGTCAGTCTGAGACAGACACTGGAAGAGGAAGGAGGGGCAGGCAAGCAATTTGCCTTTAAATTTATCTTGCTCTTCTGGAGGGGATTAACTTTTGGCTTGCTGCAGCACAATGCTCCTCTAGGTTTACTGCTGGCAAAGCTAGTGACTTACTGCTTGCTGCAGCTCCACCACCCTGAAGAGCTCCCCCCCGCCTGCCCCTCCCTGCAGGTATGTGTGTTTCTCTTTTATACCACCAGAGTGAAGATGAGGAGTTTCAGGCTTGGTCTGACACAGACTCTCCCACTTGAATTACTAGAGTCTCGTCACAGACTGGAGGGTAACAAGAAAGGATAAGTACATAACAGTTTTCCATCCAAAGAAATCCAAGTCTCTATCTTGTCCAGAGGCAGTATCAGAGGTAATTTAAGTAGGCAGGGTAAAAATATACAAAACGCAATCTGGCTTGGGAGAAAGAAGTTCCACTCTCAATGTTCCCAAGTATTATATTTGGATTTTGAGGATCAAATATAAAACAGAGGCTAGCCAAAGATTGCTTAACTTCTAAAAGTCCCGGCAAGTAACCCAAATGAGTTGATGTCCTTCTAATGCTGTTCTGGAATTCTGTTAGGGGAACAGAATGTCCCACAAGATTCCAGGAATCTCTACATCTGCAACACAAGTACAAATAATTTTCTCAGTATTTTAGCCTTTATTCAGTAGGAGTTGGTTTGCGGGGGTGGAGTCTATAGAAATTGCTTACTGCTGGCTTTTAAAAATGAAGTCAGACTGAAAAGCAAAGGAGAATCTCTAAACCCACCATGGGAACAGGTCTCAGTGAGGGCAGTGTGGGGCTTAGGTTTGGGGGATGGTCCTCCAAGTAGCCCTTTGGGAGAAACCAAATGAGAGAAAAAGATCAAAACACAACTTGAGCCCAGGGTTACAAATTACAGTATTCAGCATGGTAACATACAGAAACAACTATCAGTAACTAGGGCGTGGATGTGGGTTAATCTTGGAGTGTTAGGAAAAATCAGACAGACAGACGGTGGAGGCGGCCACGACATTTGGGCTCTCTGCCTTCTGAGGCTTCTTTACCCAGTTGCCAGTTCTTGGGAGCACATAATAGCAAGAGTACCTGTGGGCTGGACGACATGCCTCAACCAGACCGAGCCTCAGGCAGTGCTTCCAGACTTGGCCTTAACAAGGAGGCTAAAGGGAAAGGAATGTGATCCATACTGACAGAATCCAGCCTCTCTACCTGCCTGCTTCATCCTTGGAGCCACTCACTAAGGTTCTACTCCAGCTCACAGAGGCTGTGGAATAATAGCTAATCATACTAGCCACCATCTACTGGGCACCATGCAGGTGCTTTATATGTGTACATTCTCCAATTCTTCAATTTAGTCTTCTCTACAATCTTATTACAAGGCTATTACTTTCAACTCCATTTTACGGTTGAGAAAACAGAGGCTTATAAGGGTCAAATAACTCTCCTAGAGTTTAGACAATCTTCAAAGCCAGGTTGGTCTAGCTCCATACCTGTGCTCTCTCCTCTCTAGAAGGTATGGGAACAGAGTAGCTAGTCTAGGACACATCCCCAATGAACCACGTTTCCAATGTTCCTCTGGGGGACACCTATCAGTTCACTTTACTTAGTTCACCCTTCTTGCCTTTCTAATCACCACCCCACTGATCCATAAGAAAGCTAATAGGAGAAGCTTTTGATAGTGAGGCAGGCACTAAGGATGGACCACAGAGGATCCAGGTACTTCTTTCTGTTGAACACACGCTCCTGAATGTTGAGTCCTAATCCAGTAAGTCCTGCATAATGAAAGGAGTACAGTTTACCCAAAGGAAAAGAGAGGAATCTGTCTAATGACCAACCTAGAAAAAAAATGTGCAGAAAATGGTTACTCAAAGAAACCAGGCAGAGAAAACTACAGGGGATAGAGGGGAAGACAAAATGTGTCTTTTTAAAATGTTTCTGTGATTTTAGTGATTATCCAACTTGATGTAATATTGTTAATCAAACTTCATAAAAATGAGAAACTCATTTTATCCCATATACTAACTTTTCCATCCTAGTTAGTGATTTCTTTAGATATTATTATAGTTAGTTGTGTATGAGTCTGTCTGCCTGAGGGCAAGGCTGGCTTTACAAATCTGGTTCCCATGGACCAGTGGCCAGCCCTGGGCTTCAAGCAGAGTTGATCTCTAACACATATATGTTTGATTTATGAACAAATGGATGAACGAAGGAATAACTGATTGGATTTTATTTGTAGTGGCCAGGTTTAAATATTTTTAATATAAAACAAATTATTTTTCTTTCCTTTAAAGGGAAGCAGCTGCCTGTGAAATCCTGCTGTTGGCTAATTTCAGCATTTCCAGCGTGGGTGGAAGCACTTTGGCTTTGGCTGATCTGGGCTGCAGCGTCACTGTGGCTCTCTCGCCTTCTCTGGATGACCACTACCTATCACTCGCTGTCCACTTCTCCCTTCTACAGAGAAGAGGCAATAGTCAATCACTACCACTGTCTTCCCCAGCCCACTTCATCACAGCCTGCTCCTTACATGGCCACAAGAAAACCTCATTTTCTTAGACACATGTTAGATACCCCCCACCACATACACACCTGTGAAGTTCTCCTATGGGATGGTAAAATATGAAACAATTGGGACCAGGGGCACAGAGGTACCCAAATCCATCCTCAATTAAAAAAGAAAAAAATACTACAGAGGCAGCTGTAGAAAACACCAACACACCCACACTCAGTGCCATCTTCTCTCCCTACCACACTCCATGACAGACGACGTGGGAGTGGGCTGCCTCTTATCCCTGCATTCTGGTTTCTCCAAAAGAAGGAAAAGCCAGGGTCTGAGTCCAGGAGAGGAAAGAACAGATAAAAGGTCAGGTGGGTTCCCTGGAGGCACAGAACTGTGAACACTGATGAGCGCTCCAACTCATCCCTGCTCTCAACCTATTACCCCTGGAGTCCTGCTGTGGATAGATGTCCTGGTGGTGAAGGACCTTGCCAAAATGCACATTCTACTAACACATGCACACTTACTTATTGACTCATTGATTTGGAAGGCAACAGAGCATAGCTGTTAAGAACATGGACCAGGCTGCCTGGGTTCAAATCTTGACTCAAACACATACTAGCTGTAATCTTGGCTTATCACTTCTGTTTCTTTATCTGAAAAATGGGGATGATGATGTTAATGATGGTACCTACATTACAAGATGGTTATGAAGATTCATGGAGCAGGTAGGTATAAAGATTTTACTTTGCCATGTTGAAACTACTTTATTCTGTGAGACTAAGGGCTATCAAAAAACTCATAAGATTCATCTTCTAGAAACTTAAATCCTTCAAAGAAAAATGAGATATGCGCATTCACATGTAAAACCCTGGGTCCAGTGACTTCCCTGGTGGTCCAGTGGTTAAGACTCCATGCTCCCAGTGCAGGAGGCCCGGGTTGGATCCCTGGTCAGGGAACTAGATCCCTCATTCCGCAACTAAAAGATCTCGCATGACGCAAGGAAGATCCTACACACAGCAACGAAGATACCACATGCTGCAACTAAGCCCTGGCGCAGCCAAATAAATAAATAAATATTAAAACAAACAAACAAAAAAAACCCTAATCCTTAAGGGCCATACTTTAAAACATAATAATAAAATAAAATAAATAAATAAAACCCTGGGTCCAAAGTGATAAGTACTATATGAAAGGTACAAGGAAGTATTATGGGAGTTCCGAGAAGTTATTTCTTCCAAAGTGGTGGAGGAGAAATTGAGAAAACTTTGGAGAAGGGGGCAATGGAACTGAGTCTTAATAAATGATAGGAATTGTAGTTGCAGATATGGAAAATATGGGCATTCAACAAGAAGAAACTGTAGGATCAAAGATAGAGAGGTAGAAGAATCTGATGTATGTGTGGAGGAGAGAAAATAGTTTGGTTGGTTAAGGCAGGCAATTACCAATGCTTCAGACTCCACCCTATCCTTCTAGGTTCTGATTTAATTGATCTCTTTTCAGGTCTGAGCATTAGCAAGGCAGTGGCTATGATGGCTGAAAACCAGGGCTGACTAGTCAGGTAACTCAGGATTCAGAAGTGAAAGGCTTTGTGGCATGGGTGGGACTTCCCAGGTGTCTCCCCAGGCTCAGGCTTAACTACCGAAGACCAAGAGGGCCATTAAGTGAGACTCAGAAAAAGATGGAAGAAACAGAGAACAAGGAATTGTGGGAGGGCTTTCTGGTCTTCCTTGACATCACATGATAGATTCATCATTCATACTTTGATGAGAACAATTTGTATGGAATTTTACCCCATCTGTAGATAATGAGGACCATAGGTTTGGTGCCTATATTCTAAGTAACATTCCTTTTCTTGGTCCTTTTTTTTCAAAAACTTTTTTTTTAATTTTAATTTATTTATTTTTTGGCCATGCCACACAGCGTGCAGGATCTTAGTTCTCCAACCAGGGATCAAAGCCGCGCCCCTTGCAGTGGAAGTGCGGAGTCTTAACCACTGGACCACCTGGGAAGTCCCTCCTTTTCTTGGTTCTACACCTCCCAGTCAGCTTCCTCTCCATCTAAGTTCTTCGCCTTCTGATTCCTGAATCACTCTTCACAAATTTCACAAACGGTCCCCCAGGTGCAGACAGCTAGGCTTTGTTGGACACATCCTCACTTAAGTGCTCCAATGCCTTCATCCATCTGTAGGCAGCTGACATGTCCCTTCTCTGCCTCAGGCTTTTCACACCAGAGTTTCATTTTCTTAGTCAGCCTCCTGTCCCTTGGACCATTCCTGTGCTCGCACTGTGTATCTTCTCCAGCTCCGTCTTCTCTTTGTGGAGATGTGAGAACCTGAAGTAACATGCCACTATCCCAGCTGTGGATTCCATGTAGTTCCACATAAAAGCCCCGCTCCATCAAATAAAGGGCTGCTCCCATCTCACTAAAACCCACCTCCTAACTGGGATCTGATTAAACCTCTGGATACATGAGCTTTCCTTCGCATTTTATTTAACATACATGTATATGTATGTATATATACACACATATGTATAATAATTTGTTCCAGATTAAAGCTAAGTACCTATTACCCTCCAAATGCAAAGTCTGACTCTTTCAGTTTAAAGGGGCTTACTGTGAACCAAGTAGAAGGACATTCTATCTTCAAGACACAAGAGTCTTCCTTTGGTTTCATTTTCCTTGGTCCTCATCTATCTGAACACTGCTTAGCAAATGAAGTTCTGCAGGAGAGAAGGAGCTGGGATGGCATCACTGACATCCTCAAAGAACAGAGGAACATTTTTAGCACAAGCACCGTCACACACATTTTCTACCGCTTCCATGAAATGACATGCACTGTACGAAAATGACACCTGCCATCTATTCTCCAGTACATCACAAAATGCAGTGATTTTACACGTAAATCTTCAACAGAGGAGGAACAATGAGACACGAGCTCAGTGTTCCTTTGTTTCCAGTCAGTCCTGGGCATGGTAGGCATGGAGCAAGGTCAGGAACACGCCTGTTCCTGCAGCCTTACTGTAAAAGGAGACCGGGAACCACAAACCCTGCCTACACCCACTCAAGCCCTCTGCTTTTAAACTATTCTTTTTTCCCTCATTTCAAAATTATCTAAAGACCAATTGGTTCCAGGCAGCTCTTTCTGTATATTAATTTTTAATTGGAGAAATAGCAATTAGATGGCTGCATTGATTGCCAGTTCCCATAATCTTTTTTAATTTGAGATAACAATCATTCAAAAAATGAGTCTGTCCCTACAATATCTGTTCTTAATGGCAATAATAACTGAAGTTATATACGAAACCAGCAGAGCAGTCCACAGGGAAGGGGTCTAAATTATACATGGAATATTCTGCACCTTGTTTGTCAGTTACAACAAAAACCTTACCACAGGTGCCCTATGAAAATGGTCAATTTCATATGTTGTTTTTATTAATACCATTTTTGAAACAACCAGAGCAACTCTGAAGAGAAGATTTTCATGGTATGAGGCCTACTTTTCCATACTCAAGAAACTTAAGACATGTAGATAATAAAAATTTTTACTCAGTTCCTTGCTGTGGACCCTGGGCAGAGGAAGATTAAGAGGGAGAAAGAGAAATTAGAGAGGAACAGACATCCTGCTTGGGAGGAACTCCCGAGCTATCCCCAAATACTCCTAGCAGGCAGGAGTGTGGAGGGTTCCAAGGGAGTCTGCAATAAATAATCCTCCTTTCCTAACCAGGTTCTGAGCAATCTGAGAAACAGAAGAGTTGAGATAGAGGCCAAGTATCACCTTTATTACTCACAGGAGCTAAGCAAAAGAATATAGCTTAGGTGAGAGTCCGTCCAGTGGACCAGACCACTGAACCCCTGAGCCAGGAAGGCTTATTACCCCCCAGTCACAATGTGGCAGCCACCCAGGAAAGAAAAGCATATGGAGGAGTCTAGGACCCCAACTGCTCTCTAAAAAAGGAGGGGGGCACTTGCAAGAGAAAGAACAAAGGTACCACCAGCTGAGCATACTTACTCTTTCCACATTTACCAATCAGAGGGCCATGCCCCCTCCCCCGGGTGTGAGAAAACAAAGGCGGGAGTATGTATTAAGGAAAATCACTTCTCATGGAAACCAAGATTGAGAAAATGGATTTTCCTCTAAAATCAAAAGAGGGAATTGGGATCCAGAAGAGGTAACCGGAAGAGACTTGCTTCCACCCAAAATGACTTTTTTGAAGGGTTCTCTCATAAATTTATCTTAAAACTGTATAAGATTTGTCTTCTGTTCCATAAAATTTCATACAAAAAGGTTTGGGTCACACCACCTGAGAAAATTTATAGTGCTCGTTTGGAGAACTCTTTGAAATTGAGCAGATGTGAGTTTGAATTCTACCCTTCTAGTTTGAGTAAGTTCTGTATCTTAATTTCCTCATCTGAAAAATAAGGATAATGACTGGCCTACCTTAGAGAGACATCAGAAAATGATCAGAAAAGTTAGGTCAGAGAAAATGCTCTGGAATGTACTAAGGACTTGATAAATGTTATGTGAATTTATGTCTAATTATATTCCACAAAAATGTCTGTGTTTATGCTATGAGTCTCAGGCTCCTGGGCACCCACTGAGAAGCCTGGGGTTCACATCCTCCAGCAAGAGCAGCTTTGTTTATGTGCCTCAGCTGATCATTCCTTCTCTGCCTTCCGAATCTCAAACCCCTCTCCTCCAGCCCATACCTCAGGCAGTGTGTACTAAAAGCCTGTGATGAAAAGTGTTCAAGTGAAGATGGAAAGGAGAGAGATGCAAAGATGACCCCTCAAGAACTTCTAATCCAGCAAGAGTAAAGAAAAAAAAAAAAAAAAACCTATTATTCACAAGTGAGGTACAGTGTGGAAATAGTACAGATAAAAATTTATGGTAACCTGGAATGGGAATGGGGTTTAAATCTTCCCTCCCCACCCTGCTGTGATCCCTCAGGAGTTTGTCTCAATGTGCTCACTGGAGACATCTTAAAAGGGAGTTACCACCTCTGACCAGAACTTATAAAATTAAGAGGACGCCAGTATGAGCAGATATGTTCACCAGAACTCATCTGAGAATGAGCTAGCTGCCATGACTCTTGAAAGGCATAATATGCAGAAAAATGATATCGTTTATTAGGATAATTGCCTCAGAAACACATTACCCACAGGAAGTGATAAAATCTAAGATACATATGACTTAAATAATGTGATGGATAAATTCATGGATAATAATAATAGCTAATATTTATTACAGTTACTACAGTACTGCGGACTTGGCCTGCATTATCTCACTAAAAAATGACAGATTCCCATAAAGCATGGTTCCAAAGGAGCATGGTCTAGGTGGAGTTCCCTGGGAAACAGACTCGGAGGCCGAGGTTTGTGGGCAGGAGGTTGACAGGGGAGAGCTCGCAGAAACAACACCTGTGAGGAGTGAGGGAAGCAGGACTCAGCGAGGAAGCAGTGCCAACACAGTGCAGTCACAGAAGTCTCGGGTGATCCCACAGGGAGCTCTGAAGCTGAGATGGCCCTTCAGGGACATCCCCAATGGAGGCAAGGGGCCCAGGACTTATACCCCTGCAATGACCAGTCATTGGCTACAGGCTGCTCCTGGGGAGGGGATGTGGCTGGAGAGAGGCAGCACCCTTCAGCTGAAGGCAATGCACAGGGAGAGACACACTGTAGGCGGTCAGCAGACAGTGCTCCTGGTAGCTGGGGGAAGGAGTCTTGCAGCCCTCAAGTGGGGATGCAGAGGCACACCACAGTATTCACTCCAGGAGGGAGGAACAAGATGAAGCTCAATTTAGTTAGCGTTACATTGATCCCAGGCACTGTGCAGGGCACTTTCCTTATTGTCTTTAATCTTGTTGTGTAGGCATCAGTGACTTATTCCAACCTCCAGAGAAATTTCAAGTTCCCCTCCTTCCTCTAAACTAGTGGTTCTCAACTGGGGGGTGGTTTTGCTCTCCAGGGGACATTCCCAGAGCAGTGTCTAGAGACATTTTTATTTGTCACAACTGGGAGTGGGGTACTACTGGCATAGCTAGAGGCTAGAGATACTGCAAAACATCCTACAATGCACAGAACAGCTTCCACAACAAAGAATTTCCAGCCCAAATGTCCACAGTGCTGTGGGTGAGAAACTCTGCTGTAATCATTAGGAAGGAGAACACACAGAAGGGGCGACAGTAATCTGGGAAAGAGTCTTCAATCACATGGCTCATTCACTTGGCTTTTTCCTCTCCTGGTTCTTCTGGCATCTCTAGGCCTCTTGAATTTTCTGAATGGAAGGCCTTGATCCATGTGATGTGTACCACAAGGTGGGCCTGGGTCCGCTTCCCCTTTGCCACTCCTCCAGCCTGGCAGGACCAGGTGGGTTTCATGAGCGGGGTCTGGGGTTGAGGACAGAGGACAGGCCAGTGTTACTCTAGCCTGTGGGGGAGACGATGCTCCATTCCTTTGCTTTATCTTTGTGCTTCTTCTTGCCATCAGTGGGCTAAGATTCCAAATGCCCAGATAAAGTGGGTGAGAGGAAAGGGGCTCAGGAGAATATACTTATTCTGGGTCTTAGGCCAGAGAAGCACAGCTGTCTAAGCTTTCAGCTCACCAGGGAAGAAGTCCACTTACACATAAATAATATGCATTTTCCTGGAATGCCCCTTCTGCAGATCTTCAACAAACTCTCCCAGTTGATGGGCCATTCTGGATCCCAACCACCTCTACTTTTTCCATCAGAAGAATAAGAATTGTCATTGATGTCACCATGTTACAGATGAAAAAAAACAGGACATAGAAAGGTTAGGCAACCTGTCCATGGCCACTCAGCTACTTAATGGCAGGGCTGAGATTTATAACCAGGTTTGTGTGGTTACAAAACACATGCTCATTGTTTGAGAACCATATGTACTCTTTGAAATTAATCAGATGGGACGTGCACGTCTTCCTATACGTCCCTTGATACCCTGAGACACAATCTGGGCTGGACCCAGTCTCTTAAGCTTTCTGCTCTTTTCTTATTTCTAAGCTTTCGATTTTCTTATTGCTGAGCTTTCTGATTTCTAAGGGAAGGCAAGAAATGAAAGACAGGCTGGGTGATTTATATAAAGTGATAATGTGAGCCCATCTCCTTGTAGCCATCATTTTAGTCTGCAATAAAAATGACTGGTCTGACACCCTCCAATTCCTGAATATCCAGAAGGCCTAACTGCTTGGACTCTTAGACATAAAGCTCTCTGCTAATAGACCCGTCAATTTCTTAAAGTGAGCAGTTTTTCATAACACTCCATAAAACAGGGGAAAAAAATAAAATTAAAAAAGAACATAGCACTTAACATGAAAATACGTGTATCATTTATTGAGCATGAGCTAAAAGCAGCAGAAAAAGAAACTGAAAGAGGAACAGTGGCTAGTGATGGAAAACAGAAGATTGCTTAGGAACAGGATTCTTTACCTACCAAACAGGGCCCCTATTTTTAGCAACTTAAAAATAACCCCCAAAACAGACATTCGTTAAGTATTAAACTTAAAAGTAAAAACCTTGGGCTTCCCTAGTGGCGCAGTGGTTGAGAGTCGGCCTGCCGATGCAGGGGACACAGGTTCATGCCCCGGTTCCGGGAGGATCCCACATGCCGCGGAGTGGCTGGGCCCGTGAGCCATGGCCGCTGAGCCTGTGCGTCTGGAGCCTGTGCTCCGCAATGGGAGAGGCCACAACAGTGAGAGGCCCGCGTGCCACACACACACACACAAAAAAGTAAAAACCTTTATGTTTTTCTAATAACAATCTAGTATCCTTGTTATGATAGATTTACTAACCTCAATTTAGACTCTCAGAGATCAGATTCATGTCCCATAAAACACATAAGGAATACATTACCGAGCAAATTATAGTAATAGATGACATAAATACTTATGAACTATTAATTTTTCAGTTATAAACTCTGTTCTTTTCTTGAGCCTTTTTTTAAAATAACTTTATTTATTTATTTATTTTTGGCTGCGTTGGGTCTTCGTTGCTGCGCGCGGGCTTCCTCTAGTTGCGGCGAGCGGGGTCTACTTTTTGTTGCGGTGCATGGGCTTCTCATTGCGGTGGCTTCTCTTGTTGCGGAGCACAGGCTCTAAGTGTGCAGGCTTCAGTAGCTGTGGCACACGGGCTCAGTAGTTGTGGCTCACGGGCTCTAGAGCGCAGGCTCAGTAGTTGTGGTGCATGGGCTTAGTTGCTCCGCAGCATGTGGGATCTTCCCAGACCAGGGCTTGAACCTGTGTCCCCTGCATGGGCAGGCGGATTCTTAACCACTGCACCACCAGGGAAGTCCCTCTTGAGCCATTTTAATTCATGAAATTATTTAGAAGGTTACAGACACCAAGGAACAAACTGCTATACTGTGTTATGCAAATGTTTTTTCCAAATATGGAATTCATAAGAATAGAATACATCTAGTGATCAACATATAATTATAAAGAATATTTCAAGGCTTCATTAATGGCAGCTGTTCATGAGATATTTGGAAGTGTTCAATGATTTTTATTATTCCTCTATAAATGTAGCTAATTTATGAAGGTCATCCCCGTTTACATTGCTCTATTATCATTTGCCCCAAATTTTAAGCCTGTTCAAATATAATTTAGAGGATATGTTTGCCTATCAAGAAAAATCTGAGAATGCAGAAGCTAACCTCAATACGACAGGTTTCTATCTTTTTTAAGAGATAGTGTAACATAATAAACAAGCACTGGCGTTCAAGTCAGTAGAGATGGGTTAGGGTCTCACCTCACCATGATCAAGCTTTTAACCTTGGGCTAGTCACTGAACCTCACCATGTCTGTTTCTTATATGGAAATGAATGTACTAATCTCTGCCCTACCAACCTCTTAGGGTTGTTGTGAGGACACATGACATAGTCATATGAAAATACTTTGCACACTGAATGAAGGTAAATAGGGTATCAAAATGAGAAACAATTACATTTTTGGAGAACATTCTGTTGAGAAAGAAACAGTAATCAAATGCAAACATATTCACTTGTGGAGGCTAGATCTGACAATCGTAAGGTAGAAGTGGGTTTGAGAATTCTTTATCCCCCTTCCTCAGGTGTGCAAACCATCTTGATTATTGATTTACTTCTTGCTTGATCCCTTGCTTTGTTCATCTCAAATATCAAGGGCTTCCAATACACCCCCTCTTCTGACCAATCCTTCCAATGAGAAGGTACATTGGTTCAACATACCTAGGGCTACCATAAGGTTATAAAAACATTTTGAATGCTGTAAAGCACTCCTGAAATGGTATACAATAAAAACAGTAGTAAGAACAATATAATAAGTATCATTACTGACTCATGATAGTAGGGCATTCAGTTAAATTTGAAGTCTATATAAACAATGTTTTATTTTTCACCATAAGTATGCCCCAAATATTGCATGAAACATAATTATACTAAAAACTATTCATTGTTTACCTGACATTCAAATTTAACTGGGCATCCTGATTTTGCCTGGTTTGGTTTGGTTGGGGGGCTAAATCTGGCAATTCTTTGAGAATTCTTTATCTCCCTTCCCCAAGCATGACAAACCACCTTCATTATTGAGAGTATTTACTTCTTGTTTTATCCCTTGCTTTGTTCATCTCAAATATTAAGGGCTTCCAGTACACCATCTCTTCTGACCACTCCTTTCAGGTATTACAGATGCCCAACTTACCTGAAATTATTCTTGGAATATGCTTCAAGTCCAGAATATGCTTAAAGCTCAGAGCTTAACTGTAAATACTCAAAAACACTCCCAATTTGCTACCTTCTAGAGAGCAAACCATTTACCTTCATCCTGCATCCTTGCATACAGAAATGGTAACTCTGAAAAATCTTACCATCAGTGAAAAAAATAATTTTTCTAAACTTTTTAAATAAATGGTTTGCCCAAGGGTAAGACCTTTTATACCATCTTAGCCGAGAGCAAATTCCCCTAGACAAATTGGCTGGCTGCTTCTTGAATTCTTCTCAGCTAAAATTGAGGCACTCCTATTATTGATATTAGCTGGCCATACTTTTTTTCCTTAAATCCACATATTTTGTTACACTGGAAGAAAATTAGATTGTATTAGGTTGTGTACAACACAGATCTTCAAAACATTCATCCTGTCAAAATAATTTCTTAATTAGTGGTACAACATACTTCTCTCAGACAGAACTTGTCAGAAAAACATCTTAAGTGGGGAGCTTAAGTGAATTCATTCTCAGGATTTTAATAAGACATTTTGCCTCCTATACGGAGGGGGAATAAAGTAAAATTGGCAATTCTTTGCTTCCTTGGAGACCCAGTTCAGGAAAAATAAAAGTTTCAGCTACTTTTAAAAAATATTTATCTATCTATCTATTTATTTATGGCTTCGCTGGGTCTTTGTTGCTGCGCGCAGGCTTTCTCTAGTTGTGGACAGCAGGGGCTACTCTTCGTTGCAGTGTGCTGGCTTCTCATTGCAGTGGCTTCTCTTGTTATGGAGCATGGGCTCTAGGTGTCCAGGCTTCAGTAGTTATGGCACACGGGCTCAGTAGTTGTAGCATGCGGGCTCAGTAGTTGTGGCTCGCGTGCTCTAGAGCGCAGGCTCAGTAGTTGTGGTGCACGGGCTTAGCTGCTCCGCGGCATGTGGGATCTTCCTGAACCAGGGCTCACACCCATGTCCCCCGCATTGGCAGGCGGGTTCTTAACCACTGCGCCACCAGGGAAGTCCTCAGCTACTTTTATATAGAAATTCCTTACATTTTTGTTAAGAAAATTAAAAAATACATTAGGTTATTATAGGTTGAGTTGCTGATAAAACTTACAGAATAAAGTATTGAGAGAAAAACTAAACCTTCCTTCTCAAAAATAATATCCAACCATGAGTTTGTGTAAAATGAACTGATTACATACAAGGATCCAATTAAAGAACACACCATGCTGTATCTGAAACTGCTATAAAATATTTTACCACTCAGTCGCTAAGTACTTTAAAGACATTTCTTTATTCATATCAAGCATAAATATATCAGTGTTTTAGGTTTAGAAAACAGAAGAATTGGATTTTCAACCTCGTTTTGCCACAGCATTTCTGGGTGATAATAAGAAAACCAGTTAACTTCTTCAAACTTCCTTTTATTCATCTGTAAAAGGGGCCCAGTACGTGCACCCTACTGGATTCACAGGGTTATTATGAGGATAAATGTTGTCATGACTGGGGCCATGCTTTGAAAATAAAAGCAATGCCTATCAGCTGCCATCTAGGTGTCTACTCTGGGGCACGCACTACATTAGATGCTCCTCATAAATGGAGGACGAGCAAGAATTTCTTACCCACAGCTTTTAAGTGAGGAAATTGAGGCTCAAAGAGGTTAAGCGTCTTGCCCTGAATCAAACATACATGAAGCAGTAGAACTGAGACTGGAACTTGCGTCCATGGGACCCATGCCGGCCACTGCCCCTTTCTGCCCTTCCTCACTCCCTTCTCCTCCTCTTCCCTTCAAAAGTTATGGTCTGGGCTTTGGTGGAGGACAGAGAAAAGAGCTTAGGACTGAGCCCTTGGCTAGCACACAACAAGGGGTGATCATCATGTCTTGCTCCTGAAAAATTAGTCCCTTGGAGCATTCCCAAAGATCAGCACAAAGACCAGACTGGAGTGGGATTGGGGCTGGGCTACACGATCCTAATTCAAAGGAAGGTTGTAAAATGGGACCCTTGGGGTTCGGACTCGGGGTCTGCAAAAGTCCAGATGGCAGAGTGAAAAGCAGAGGCAGTTCATGCCCTCGTTACCATCCAGTGTGGGGACCACACAGTAATGACGTCCTGCTTGGCAGTGCCAGTGTTAACGAACATCTGCTTTGTGCAAGGAGCTCGGACACGCACCCTGAAGGATACCCGGAAGTGTAGGACATAGTTCCTGTCGTCACAGAGGGCAAAAGAGCAAAAATACACAAGTGAGAAGGAAAGTGGCAGTGCATGATCAAACTGTTCTAGAGAATAGTCAAGAAGCCATCGCAAGGCAGTATGCAAAGAACTGCCATTTGCGTGCTATAGATAATAAAGTGCTCTGAGAAAGCATGGTCGGGGGGGTAGGCCTTTCAGGCCAAAAGGGTCAGGAAATGCTTCAAGGAGGAAATCAAATTAAATCTTTATGACATTTCAGGTATTTTCACTTCCTCCCACCTTAAGTTGGGCATTTATTCTTCACTCCTTGTAGTATCTTCTAAAACAGACCTACTGGCCAGAGTTCCTTGTTCCCTGTGTAACGGAGCCATATGAGCACATCAGGGCCAGCATATCATTAATACCAACTTCGTTAAGGAACAGAGATCCAGACCACAAAGCATTAAGCAGGCCACTGGAGAACAGATGGGAGCATGGAGAGAAGACTTCCTGGGTGGGAGAATACAGCATGTGCAAAAGCACAGAGGAAGATAATGTAACTTGCCATTAGAAGACGGAATGGGAGGTCATCTGGCAGGAAGAGGAGCTGTAGAGAGGACTGGTGGGTGGTGACACTGGACTGGTGAGTTAGAAGCCCTTGAGGCCAGGCTAAGGAGTCAGAATTGGACTTCTCTGCGGGTCCGGTGGTTAAGACTCTGAGCTTCCACTGCAGGGGGCACGGGTTCAATCTCTGGTCGGGGAAGTAAGATCCCACATGCCATGTGTCCAAAAAAAAAAAAGGTCAGAATTTCATCAAACGGGCAACGGGGTAACACTGAAGTTAGGAGTTCAGCATGGCCAGAGAGAACTTTGCAAATAAATTTAGGGAAAGTGTTCATTTGGTCCAGAAGAAAGTAAAGGACAACAGCTTAGGTGAGAGATAATTAAGAATCTAGGCAATGGGTGTGATGGGTATGGCTAGAGAAGGGACTTGTGTAAATAACTGGATTTGATGAATGACTGGCTACAGGGGAAGTCTGAACAGTAAGCAAGGCACTATTCATTCAACAAGTATTAATTGACTACCCATGTGCTAGGCATTGTTCTCGATGTTTGGGGTTTGTTGATGAAAAAAAAAAGACATACAAAGATCCTTGTCTTCACAAGCCCAAAGTAGAGCAGAGACAGACAATTAACAATGGACATAACCATTAAGTATATATGCTAGAAATTGATTAGTGCCAAGCAGACTAAGAGGGGTTGGAAGTGCCAGGAGTAGGATAGGACACGTTTCACAGAGAAGGTGGCATTTGAGCAAAGATCTGAGGGTGAGGGAGACAGCCATGAAGATACCGTCAAGCGGAGGGAAGAGGCAGTGCAAAGGGCCTAAGGTGGGAGAATTTCTGGCATGCTCAAGAAAAATCAAGGAGGCAGTACACCTGGAGCAGACAGAATGAGGAGGAGGGTAGGAAGGGATGAAGAAATGGGCGGTGGGAAGGGTGTGTATCACATAACAACTTACAGGCCATTGTAAGGACTTTGGCTTTTACTCTGAGTGAGATAGGGCTCCACTGTAGGGTTTTGAGCAGAGAAGTGACGCGATCTGATTTATGTTTTAAAAGGATCACTACAGCTGTTATATGGAGAAGGATCTGCAGGGGGCAAGTACAAAAGGAAAAGGACCAACTAGGAGACCTTGGCAGTAATTCAAGCGAGAGGGGATGGATGCTCACAGCAGAAAGGCAGCAGTGGAAGTAGTGACAAGTGGTAGAATTCTAGATATACTTCTTACAATAAGTCTAACAAGATATACCCTGAATTGGATTTAGGGTGTGAGAGAAAGAAAGGAGTGAATGATGGACATATTAAGAGTGAGGTATCTGGACCTCCAACTGGAAACTTCCAGAAGTCAGCTGGATAGAAATGTCTGTATTAGAGATACATTTGAGAATTACTGGCACTTATTTGGTCTTTAAAGCCATAAGACAGAATGAGGAAAGGAGTGAAGATAAAGGGAAGAGGACCAACACCTGAGTCTTGATATACCCCAACATGAGGCAAGAAATGAGGAGGAACCAGCAAAGAGGGCTGAAGTGGAGCAGTCAGTGAAATTGGAAACCAAGTGAAAAAAAATGTCAGAGCGGGTAATCAGCCATGTCAAATGCATGGATAGGCCAAGCAAGGTGAGGGTTAAGAACTGACCACTGGCTTTATTAATCTGGAGTCATGGGTATGTATGGGTGCAGTTTTAGAGGGTTTAATCAGGAAGGCTAATGGAGCCTGTTTTAAGCAAAGGCAGGGCAATGTTAAGGAACTTGGTTTCAGACAATTTTCATTTCATGGTTTTTTCTTATGTAGGAAGTGCACTGAAATTCTCTACTTTGTCACTTCCTGAGGGTTGACCAAAATGTTTGTCCAGACCAAACTGAGGCTCTCTCAAACAACTGGAACCCCATGAGGGAAGTTCTGAGTGATCCTACTGTCCCATCCCATAGCATTTAATTGTATTTACTGGTTCGTTCTTTGGTATCCAAAATAATGTCATACATTCTGTTCAAATATAATTCCATTCTCTGTAAACAATGACCCAACTTAGGCCCCCAGATGAACTTGCTGGCAGTTAACAGATGCCTAAACTTCCCCCAGGTCCATAGTCAATTGCAGTCAAGTTGACATATCTATTCACAGCTGTCTGTGGCGTCACTTTACCATGAGACATCAGGTACCCATTCATTTCACAAATATTTATGTGGAACCCACTTGGGAGCAATCTATGTGCTAGGCCCTGGGGAAACAACCATGGACAAGGCACAGATGTGGTCTTCAGCAAGTACAGTTGAGTGGGGGTAGTAGATGACAGTTAAAAAATTGATTCCCAGAGTTAAGATGGAGAACATTCAGAGACTAATGGGAGCACCTTGGGAGAGCAGGTACACACACAGAGGAGCAATTAAAGTGGCAAAGGCATAACCATTTTTTACAAACTCACATGACATATTTTACTTTCCCTCTTAGAAAGTGAATCTGAGTAAGTCTATACATTTAGAAACATTCAATGCAACTACATGGTTTGCAAATTTGCCCCCATAGATAAGAGGGCAAGGAGAGACTGAAGAAAGAGGCAGATCACTCCAGGTTAGTAGGTGGCAGTTTCAATAAGCAAGGGAACTTATGAAGCTTGTCTTGGGCAGCCACAGGATCTCTACACCTGCCCACCAGAATCTTAACCCAGAGGACTTAACTGGGTTCAGTCACCTTTATAGTCCAGATGGTCACAACAGCACCTTACTCTCTCAAGGCTGCATCCTTGGAACAGTTCCCACTTGGAACAGTGGGAATGTTCCACAACGTACATTCCAAGGACACGGAGGGGATAAGGAGCCTCCAACTGCCCAGGTCCAACTCACAGTCAGCTGGCAGTTGTGCCCACCTGATGACCTCCTCCAACACTACTACTGACCACTTTGGCTTATGACTTCGTCAGTCATTGATTCACTCATTTACTGAGCATTCACTAAGTACCAAGACTCTACATGGCCAGACTGGTGCACTGGGAATACAAAGATGAGGAGAGTGGAATTCCCGTCCTCAACCTCGTCATTTCTACTCCTCTTCACAGGCCCATCTTCATACCACTGGGAGTTTAGAGAGTTTCCATCTCTATATTCTCTCATAGCTGGCTACAGGGAGTAAAAAGGAAATAGATGAAGAAAAACAATCTCCTCTTGCCACCTTCACTTATCAACATCCTACTCACCCATTTGATTTGACTCGCCAAATCAAATGCCACCTTCTTAATGAAGCCTTTCCTAACAATCCCAAGGTGACGTTTATCTTATGTAAGCCACAGCTCCTTATGTAGGGTTTCATACAGCCTTTAGTGCATGGACTCTAATAGTATACATTTGTATATCCCCAGTTAAATTCTAAGTTAATTGAGGTCAACTTTCTGATTTACCTTTCCCTTTGGCAAAGACTTAATTCAAGTATGTATATATTAGACGGTCAATGAACATTTGTTGAAAGAATGAACAAAAATATGTTACTTAAGCCCTTCCAACTCTTTCTTCTCTCATCCTCTTAATTTTCTCTTCATTTCTTATATGTGAACAAATATTGAACAAAATTGAACAAAACCTATTTGTTCTTCTGACTATCGAAGCCATATGTTCATTGGAGAAAAAGGAAAATTTAAAAAAAGGAATTAAAATACCCATAATTCCAGAATATGGCCACTGTTTAACATCTTAGTGTATTTTTTTTCAGCATATACATATTTAGGTTTCAAACAAAACTGCTGTCTTGCTCTTTATAAAGTTTTACATTCTAGCTCAGAGATGATGTTACTGCAAGAATGTCAATGCCAAGAAATTTCAGGCTGAAATAACACAAGTTAGAAGAGGAGGCTATCCTATAAGATTCTTCGATTAAATTGGCAAATATAGTTCCATTTATTAATTCCACAATCTACTGATGTAATGTATCTCCTGGGACATCAGGAGTTGTTCAAATGTGAAATTGGGGTCCAGGCACCTGTAGGACTCTGAGTTCCTTTCACTTCTGGTATTATTGTATGACAATTTAATTCCATCATATATGAGGAAATAACTCGGACTACTGTTGGGTGTGTTTACTCAGAAATCTTAATCAATCTTATTAATGAAGCCATTAATAAACGGTCTCCTCTTATAGATGAGAGAACTGAGACTCAAGAGGAAAATTCCCTGGCAAAGTTTAACTTCACACCACTGTCGTCCAACTCCAAGTCTGCCATGTTTCTTGGTACTGGGATTTTTCTCATTCAGAGCCAGAACTAAGATGAGGTCATGTCTAGCTAGTGGTCATGGAAAAAGACAGAGGGGATCATTGATGCTGAATCAGCCTGCTGGCCATGTGCGGTGATGCTTCCCAGCACCAGGATAGATGTTGGTTCAAGAAAACAATGGGGTGTTAGTCCTTTTAAAGGAGTTTATATTCTCATTGACAAGGCAGTCGTGTCTCCTAACACCACCACATGCTGCCCATAGTGATTTACTAGTCAAGAGCCAATAAGCATTGCAGGACAGGGCCAGTGCAAGCTGTCAAGGCCAGGTGGAAAAGGCAAAGCCAATGACTAGTGGGAAAGTCAGGAGGTTGGAAAGCTAGGAGAGAGCAGGTGGGGTGCTGAGGCCTGGGAGCAGAGCAGGAACTCAAAGCAGGGAGGATGACCAGGTGTAGGAAATCAGAATAGCCAACAGAAGATATCAAATTCCCAACTCAACCAATCAGAGACGGGCTTCTTTGCCAGTCTGGGTTCCAAAGTCAGTAAGCAAGCAGCCAAGGCATACTCATTTGGGCTCAAACATTATTTGGGGCCAAAGTGCCGGCGTTCCTTTTGAAAAGTCTGTGTTCCAGAGACCCCCACCTGTACTTATCTTCAGGGCATGACTTGTAATTCCACATGACTGCCAGTTCCAGGACGTGCATCATAATACAATGGCATTATAGAACTGGGCTGAATTTAGGCCAGATGATTTTGGGTAAGAGACTCCACTTCTTAGCCACAAACTCAGACCCCTTAGTGTAGCCACCCCTTCAGACCCCATGTGACGGATTTTTTTTATTATAAATTTATTTTATTTATTTATTTTTGGCTGCGTTGGGTCTTTGTTGCTGTGCACGGGCTTTCTCTAGTTGTGGTGAGCGGGGGCTATTCTTCATTGTGGTGTGTGGGCTTCTCATTGCAGTGGTTTCTCTTGTTGCAGAGCATGGGCTCTAGGCGGCCAGGCTTCAGTAGTTGTGGCATATGGGCTCAGTAGTTGTGGCTCGCGGGCTCTAGAGTGCAGGCTCAGTAGTTGTGGCACATGGGCTTAGCTGCTACGCAGCATGTGGGATCTTCCCAGACCAGGGCTTGAACCTGTGTCCCCTGCATTGGCAGGTGGAGTCTTAACCACTGCACCACCAGGGAAGCCCCATGTGACAGATTTTAACAATGTGTATGAGGATATGGTAGGGCAAAAAATGGAAAATCTCATATTTTCTTTTATCCAAGAGCTCATTGGTTAAGTGAAATAAAGTTTCTAAATACATTTTCAAATACTGTACCACCGGGACTTCCCTGGTGGCACAGTGGTTAGGAATCCACCTGCCAGTGCAGGGGACACGGGTTCAAGCCCTGGTCCGGGAAGATCCTACATGCCGCGGAGCAACTAAGCCCATGCGCCACAACTACTGAGCCTGTGCTCTGGAGCCCGCGAGCCCCAACTATTGAAGCCCGGTGACCCAACTCAGCCAAAAATAAATAAATAAATTGATTAAAAATATATATATATACTGTATCACCATACTGAATGGTCAGGAAACCAGCTTTTGGTCACTCAGGTCCCTGAGTTCTGAAATTCAGCTTCTTTCTATATAAAATAAGAAATAGTTTAAATTTATCTCAAATTTCATTTTTTTTTTGGCGGTACGCGGGCCTCTCACTGTTGTGGCTACTCCCGTTGCGGAGCACAGGCTCCGGATGCGCAGGCTCAGCGGCCATGGCGCACGGGCCCAGCCGCTCCGCGGCATGTGGGATCTTCCCGGACCGGGGCACGAACCCGTGTCCCCTGCATCGGCAGGCGGACTCTCAACCACTGCGCCACCAGGGAAGCCCTCAAATTTCATTTTTAAATAAGCCTTTCATTTTAATTAATTTTAGATACAGAAAAGTTGCAAAGATAGTACAGAGTTTTGTTTCCCCAGTTTCCTCCAATGTCAGCATATTGTGTCACCATGATTCATTTGACAAAACTAAGAAATTATCATTGAGAAATCACTATTAACTAAAAAACAGACTTTATTCATATTTCACCACATTTCATTTTGATTCCAAAATGTTATTGTTTGCAAATATGACAGCATCTGATGTGTCATTTTTTGATAATTTTTTAAGGGCCTCTTTTGAGGTGAATGAGGTTTAGTGGACATATATTCATACTTTGGGAACATACTCAAGAAAAAGTTCTGATGGGAAAAACATAAATCAGAACTTCTATGTCGGAGATCCAGGGGCCAAAGACTTGGCTGGTAGGGACTGGGGCCAGCTATTATGGGTAAGAAATGAGTATGTGGCAGAGAAGTAACTGGTAGTTGCCAGAGGGAAGGAAGGTAGGGGTTGGGAAAAATAGGTAAAGGGAATTAAGAGGCACAAACTTCCAGCTATAAAATAAATAAGTCACCGGGATGTAAGGTAGAGCATAGGGAACATGATCAACAGTACCATAATAACTTTGCATGGTCACAGGTGGTTTTCTAGACTTACCATGTGATCGTTTCATAATGTATATAAACGTCGAAGCACTGTACTACACATCTGAAACTAATATTACATGTCAACTCTACTTCAAGAATAAATTAAACAGAAAAAGAAAGAAATGAGTAGGTGCAATGGTTTTATATTTTACTCAAATTATTCCAATCTTCTAGTCCCACCCACTGAAATCTCAGTCTTAAAATATAGCTGGGAACCCTTGTGCCCAACAGAGCAGAACTCATTACATATACACTTGGCGATTCATTCTCTTCAATTTATCTGTAGTTGCTTTTGCTTTGTTTGTGCTTTCATTCTTAACAAGGATCTAGTCTGGATTAAGATGGTAAAATACATACAAGCCTCTAATGTAAATATGCTACAGCATCACAGTAATCACCATGAGATAACTGACCTTATGTTTTTAATCAACTCTGTATTTTCCTCCTTTCTAATTTTCTCACTCATCCCATTTCTTGAGAAATGAAGCACTGATAATTCTGAAAGGGATTCTCTTCAAATGATGCCTTTTTAGGGAAAATTAGTTAATATATAAAGATTAGGACAGTAATTTATTGAAGGCTTAAAGACCTTTAATAACCATGCAGGTTAAAAAAAAATGTGAGGCATTGTACTGACAAATTTATAAATATTAGCTCTTTTATTCCTTCTGGAATCCATTATTCCCATTTTATAGATGGGGAAACTGAGGATTGTGAAGGCAATTTGCCCAATCTGCACAACCATGGCAAACAGTGGAATCCAGAGCCCACCTTCTTAACGTCTATGTCATATGGGCCCCTGTTCTCACAAAGTCTGGACACTAGCCATAGAGCCACAATTAACAGAAGTGAGATAAATAGAGGGACATTCGGCAGTATCGTCATCCAAAGGAAGTGTGTATAATAGTGCTCTGTGAACCGTACACAACTACCTAGCATTAACGTTTGTTTAATTGTTATCTGGTGACACCATAGGCAGGAACTATCAATTTCCACCCTCTACACACCAATTACTTCAGTTAATTAGTGGCCCCATCTCTTCTAAGTCCTTTGGGGAGAATACCAAGTCCATGTACCAAATGAAATAAAGAAGGATGAAGAGGATGCAGACAATAGAGAAGGGAAAGGGAGACATTTTACATTTTTCAGAATCTGAATAACAACATCTCATGTTTTAGGACTGGCTCAAAAGACAGAATGCTTCTGCAAACGAAACCAAAACACCCTTTCAAAAGTTTCCTTTTCAAAGAGATTATAATTTCTGGAGACAAATCCCATCCTCCTTTTCCCAATTCATTCTTTTTTCCTTGAGAAAATATTTTTTAAAAAAATAAATACATCTGGACAGTTTACAAAGTCCTCAGAGGCTGAAAAACTAGCTATAACAAGGACTGCACTTGACACATTTTTCTTCAGGCTAAGTTACTTCATTCAAGGTTTTAATGTTTAAATAAACTGCTGCCCAAATCAATAATCTACAAAATCATTCACTCAGGGAGAGGTCTTCAATCCTTCTGCCCCATTTAAGGCAGATTTGTATGGCGAATGAATGCATTTTATTATATTTCACACAGTCTGCTCCCAGAACTCCTGCAAGAGTGGGGAGTACCTTTTCTGCAAAGAAAGTAATACAAAGCTCTCTTACTATGGTGCCACAAGCAGCACTTAGTACAGCTAAGACTGAATCTGGTCTGGGAATGTGATGGGGCAGGCATCAGGGAAACATCCTTTGTTCATCGCCCCTCCCAGGCAGAGCAGTGAGATGGTCAAGCAGGCAGACTTGGGAGCCGGCTAGACTCAGTTAAATCCCAGCTTTGCTAATGGCTCAAAGTGAGACTTCAGGCAAGTTGCCTATCCTTTCTGTACTCCAGTTTCCTTATCTATAAAATGGAGATGAGAGAGCACTTACTTCATAGGTTACACTGTTGATATACAAATGTTAGCCATTCTTATTTATCACAGACTTATAGGGAAAAAAATTACATCAATTGCATCCCTAAAAACTGCAGTTTCTGAGGCTCAACTAACCCCTGCCTATTTTCCCTGAGGAAGAACTGCATGGCCCCCTCCTGCAACAGTTCTGCTAGTCACTTCCTTCTTGCTTCCACATAGAGCAGACAGTAATTCCCATTGTAGATCCTAGCCATCCCCAAATTCAAAATTTCACTCTGTAAAAAAATTAAGTTTTCTATTTTTCTGGTTAACAATCATTATTGTGAAATAACCAATGATCCCATGAAACACAGTGAGAAATAACAGTTCATAAAAAAAGTAAGCAGAAGAACATATAACGTCTCTGAGGATGACAGGGGTGCTACTTAATACTATTTTATATGGGAATTAGGGATGGCTTCTTGGACAAGGTGGCACTAGAACTGAGAAGTGATAGAAGTAAGGGAGGAATCCAAATGGAGGCAAAAACAAGTTCAAAGGCCCTACAGAGGGGGTGTACCGAGTTTGAGAAGGGCAGAAAGAGTAGACACCTAGAATATCTAAAGTCCAGTGAGCAAGGGGAAGAGTGGTGGAAGATGGAGTCAGAGAGGGGCGGGGCCTGGCCATACAGGGGCTTGTAGGCCCTGGTAAAGACTTTCGATATTTCAGTGGGAAGCCAGTGGAGGCTTCTGAGCTGAGGGATGATGATCTGATTTATGTTTTAGAAGACTGCTCTGGCTGCTGGTGGAGGAAAGACCATTAGGGCTCATTAACAGAAAGAAGCAGGGGGACAAGGAAGGAAGTGACTACAGTGAGTAATGGTCATCTATAATGATGGTGACTTGGGCTGTAATGAAGGTAGAGAAAAGTGCTAGACTCAGTGTTTATTTCCAAAAGAGAGGCAAAGGATTTGGTGATGGACTGGACATGTATGTGTATGGAAAGGGGCTGTGAGAGAAACAGAGGAGATAGGGGTTACTCAAAACTTTTTTTTAACATTTAATGAGATAGAGATGACTGTATGAGGAGTCTCTCTTAGCCATCTTTACTTCCATCACTAAGACTAGCAGAGTGCTATCTTTCCAGGACCATCTTACTTCCACACAAAGGAATAGTATTTTCAAATCATTATTTCACAAAAGGTTCTAAGCCAAGCACAGAACATCAAAACCACACCCCCTGGGACTTCCCTAGTGGCATAGTGGTTAAGAATCCGCCTGCCAATGCAGGGAACACGGGTTTGATCCCCGGTCCAGGAAGATCCCACATGCCGCAGAGCAACTAAGCCCGTGCACCACAACTTCTGAGCCTGCGCTCTAGAGCCCATGAGCCACAACTACCGAGCCTGTACACAATTACTGAGCCCACGCACCACAACTACTGAAGCCCACATGCTCTAGGGCCCGTGCTCCACAAGAGAAGCCACCGCAATTAGAAGCCTACGCACCTCAACGAAGAGTAGCCCCCACTCGCCGCAAATAGAGAAAGCCCTCGTGCAGCAACGAAGACCCAATGCAGCCATAAATAAATAAATAAATGAATACCACACCCCCATCTGAGAGCTTGGCTGTATTCTTTCACTAGCTAAAGGATCACTGATTCAACAAACATTCACAATTTACTAAGAGCTGGGTACTGTCCTAGGTGCTGAAGACACAGGGATTAAGTAAGACCCTCTCTCTACAGTAACTCAAAACTGTATCTTAGCAAAATTTCCAATTACTCCATACCATAGAGAGTAATTAAAATGCAGACATTAAGAGTGAAAACTATGAGGATCCAGCCACATAAAGAGTTCCCTATGTCCCCCTGTGATTTCACTGCTCCATGACTCTGCACGTTCTGCCAACTCCTCTGCAATGGGTGGAAAATCCTGGTCATTTAACTCAATCAACTCAAATTCATAAACTCCTGGAGAGCCTGCTCTGAATTCTTCCTGCTCCCAGGAGAGCTGAGTTCACTCATCATACTTTGTGACCTTCTCCATTACAGCCCTCATCACCCTCTGTTCCAATTACTGGTTTGCATATCTATCTTCCATGACAGACTATAAACATATTCACAGGGACCATGTTTTAATTTTTGTGTTTGGGGAGCCTAGAACATAATCTGACATGTAATAAGCACTCAATCAATATGTGTTGAGAAAAGGAATGAACCAATCAATTTCATGATTCATTCCTAGAAGCTAGGAACTAGGATTTATACCTCTGAAAGATCCATGGTGTCTAGAACAGAGAAACGATTTTATTTTTACTGCTTGAATTTCCACCCAGGGAGCATCTCTTATTTTCATCTGTTCAGATTTTATTGAAAATATGACCTTGAGAAGGAGATTTTAGAATCTTCACTATTCCTTGAATGGGATTCAAGGGCTGGTATTTTCTAACTTATGGAATCTGGGAAGAAACTTACTTTTCTCTAGCCACAAAAATCTTTCTGCAACGGTAGTACATGGAGTCAAGCCAAGAAACTCAGGCTTCATGCAAACCTTACTATCCCTGGAAAAGAGTGGTTTTTGGCTATTAAATAAGCATATGAGAGAATTCTTAAACAAAATTAAAAACGAGATTTCAGATATTGATATTCATTTCCTGAGACTAAATATCAATGTGGAGTTAAAGAACATTAAAGGTCTTTATCATGGAATGTGAAATTGAACATAAAAAAAATTAGGCATTAGAGGTTCCTGGAAAGATGGCAAATTGACAACACGTGTGACTCACCTCCATTATCATCTTTGAAATAACAAATAGAATATAAAATGAAAAAAATCTGTATCAAATTATAAATTGGGACAAGAGGACATTGGAAACTTAAGACTTTTTGATAGAGTTTAGGTGGGCAGCATGGAAAACAGACCATCTATCTCAGGGGTCAGCAAATTATGGGCTATTTTTTTAAGTAAATTTCATTGGAGTATAACTATGCTCAATTGTTTATATATTGTTTACGGCTGCTTTCTTAAAATAGCAGACGTGACTAATTTTGACAGAGATAGTACCTCCTGCAAAGGCTAAAATATTTACAATCTGGCCCTTTGCATAAAAGGGTTGGAAATCTATTTTTTTTAAGATTTAATTTTTTATTTATTTTGGCTGTGTTGGGTTTTTGTTGCTGCGCGTAGTCTTTCTCTGGTTGCAGTGAGCCGGGGCTACTCTTCATTGTGGTGCGTTGGCTTCTCCTTGCAGTGGCTTCTCTTGTTATGGAGCATGGGCTCTAGGCGCACGGGCTTCAGTAGTTGTGGCTCGTGGGCTCAGTAGTTGTGGCTCGTGGGCTCTAGAGCGCGGGCTCAGTAGTTGTGGCGCACGGGCTTAGTTGCTCCGCGGTATGTGGGATCTTCCCGTACCAGGGATCAAACCCGTGTCCCCTGCGTTGGCAGGCGGATTCTTAACCACTGCACCACCAGGGAAGTCCCGTGGATCGGGAATCTTTTATCTAATCCTACACCTCCCAACCTGTGAAGGAACAGCTCACCTAGGGAAAAATATGAAGATACCCACTAACTGGAAGGAATGAGGACTGAAGATTAGGGGACGTGGGGACAGTCAGCAACCTTTGACTCCCACCATAGCCTCTGCAGGCATAAAAACACCAATGACCATCCCAATAACACAGGCCACAGCTGTGATCCCTGACCTACCTTTGATACTGTGGGCCTCACTAGGCAAAGAGATGTAGTGGTACCCAAATCACCCCTGCCTGCAATAATCATTAATTTTTCAGCTGAGAGCTATAGCCTCCCAATACACAGCCTCTGGATTTGGCATCCGCCCTATAATAGCCCCAGGCTGCTACAAGTACACACTGGCAAAGGAAAAATAAATTTCTCCCTTTGGCTAGGAGATTTGAAGTAGAAAACACACAGAATCTGACAACACCCATCTCAGCCCGCAGTAGTAGAAAAACATAAAACTCCTTTGGAAAGGACAAGCACAAGGAAGAAAAAAAAAAAGATCACTGGAAACAGACAAACTTTCTGCAGCTCACAAAAGGAGGAACCACACTGAGAAATCAGTGCTAACGTCTTCCTATGAAAATTACTGCAAGAAAAAACAATTTAGAAACTTTCTAACTACATTCTCAACATATTCCAAGAAGCTGTTGCATTTATAAAACTAAAACAGGTAGTCACAAAGAGGGAAGGAAAAACTGCTTTGGAGTGGAAAAATGCCATTGCTAAATTAAAAAGTGCAATCCAGTCAGTAAACGGTATTATTACATGCGAAGGCAACCCTGGCCTCCTGAAAGACAAAGACCCTTCTGGTTTGCAGAAGGTTTAAGATGTTGGCAACGTCAAGATACACAGAGGCATCAAGGGAGCAGAAAAGGCATTTCAGTTCCAAGGACTAAATATGCACAAATACACATTATAGTTTATGCTTTTACCCACAGAGTCATAACTTTCCCAATTTCCAACCATTTTAGCTCCATCTTTTTCCACATCCACAGCAACTGGAAACATCAGCAAGTAAAGCGGGGGTGGAGGGGGAAGTTTATCTGGGTAAGGATAGTTCATTTCATCCTTTTTACCCTTTTTTGCACCTTGCCATACATACTATTTGCCAAATAGCACTTCAAAAGATGGATCTGTGACTGTAATGTCTTAGAATCAAGACCTCTAATTACATGCATGCATATAAAATATACACATTAGATTTAAAAAGTGCCACTGTTAGATAAATCCAATATATTATAGGTGGAGGAGGAAGGCGCTCAGTGAATCTGGCCTAAGCCAAAGGTTCTTACAGTAGGGTCTACAGACAGCACCTGTATCACCCGGAAATCTGTTAGAGATGCAAATTATTGAGCCTTACATCAGATTTACTACATCAGAAAGTCTAGACGGAGGGACCCAGATTTTGTCTTAAGAAGACCTCTAAGTGATTCTGATGCGCACTAACGCTTGGGAACTACTGCCATCATCACACACACAAAAAAACAGGCTAGCAAAAGGCGTTAGAGCAGTGCTTCTCAATACGGGTTACATATTAGCATGACCTGGGGAATGTTACACATTTCTGATGTCCTCCGATCACTCTGGGGAGTGAATTCATATGATTCTAATGGGCCACCAAGTTTGAGAACCAATATTTCTTAAGCACAAGGGAATCCCAAATGTAAACAGTGGCGCCATGCTAACAACTGGAAAGACATGCCATTGAAGAAGGTATTAACAGAAACAAGAAACAAAGCTAAGCAGTAAGATAAGTTAGGATATGAACTGTGCCAAACAAATACAGAAAGGTAGCTGTAAACTTACCTGACCTGGAGAGCAACTGGAGAGAAATTCAGGCTGAACGGGTGTTGTTGAGCTTCTCTGAACCTTATATTGGGTGCAGAGGGGAGTACACCTGAAAACAATGAAGAAAAAAAAGAGGCATGGAAAACAAATCCAGGAAACCCAACACATCTGTGATTCCCAAAGTTGTCTGCACCCTGAAATCACCTGGGGAGCTTTAAACACTCCTGCTGCCTGTATTCTACCCCCAAAGAATTCCATTTAATTAGACTGTGACCTAAGTGTTGGGCAATTTAAAAGATCCCCAGGTGAATTTAATATGTAAACAAGTTTGGGAATCACTACAATATATGTGGAACAGATATTTCAGAAGAATATGACCAAGCACACAGGAGAGGAGCAAAAATTAGAAGAAACAATAGAAGAAAATGATCCTAAGATGAAGAAAACCTTGTGCCTCATCACCAAAGGGCCTCACTGATGCTTAGATAGAATAAGTTAAAAGAAACCAACTCAGATATAGCCTCATAAATTGTTAAATTGCAAGGTCAAAGAAAATATCATGAAGAACCCAGGCAAGGAAAAAAATTACGTAAATATACAAGGAAAAGGGTCAATGTCTACACAGTTCTAACCACAGATTGTAATATATAAATCGTAACCCGAACACAATAACCAGCCAAACTCTCATCCATGTGTAAAGGCAACCAATGATATTATCTCCATGTACAGAAACCGGGGAGAATTACCAAGAGAAGGAACAATAAAATTGAGAAGTCAAGAATGAGGGATCTTTGCTACAAAAGAATGGGCAATGAGTGATACAAGCACTAAACTAATGGGCTCTTAAACTTGGCTGCACATTGGAATCTCTGGGAAGCTTATAAGAGCACCACTGTTTTGCTGCTATGCCAGATATACTGATTTAATTGGTCTAGAGTGGGCCCCCCCCAAAGTACTTTTAAGTAGTTCCCTAGGTGATTCTAATGTGTAGCTATGGTTGACGATTACTGTACTAAAACAGTTAATTAAATAATTATCACTGATAACAATTATTGAAAGAAGATGTATAATGAAAATAATAATTTAATAACAATCTGGCTCTAAACTTCCGTATTATATTTACTCCTTCCTTGGGGAAAATCAATTAAGTTGGTGTATTATTCTACAGTCTGAACACTCTGCCTGAGGGAAGTTCTCAGCCCCCATAAGCATCAACCCTGGCTGTGTGCAAACACACAGGCCTCAGATGTTAGGGAGTAGCTGCTCCCTGAGCCCAGGTGAGGCTCAGAGTCCAGCTGGGATGAGGAAGTGGGGAAGAAGGGAAGTGCAGGAGCTCAGGAGAGAGGTCAGGAACCTCCTGAAGCAATCTGTGCTTTCCTTTGAGTTAGGCTTGATCTGTGAAGGGAATAGTGCCCTTATATGTGCCACCCTAAGTAATGCCTGAACTCCAATACAGCACACTTGAGAAGGGGGGGTGGGGAGTAAATAATCAAAAAGAGATGTTTCATGCAAGGGGCGTGTTGATTTTTAGATAGAACAAATTAAGAAAGATACACTAAGAATGAGAGAACATATACACATGCAATTCCTTTTCTTTTTGTTTTCAAGTTCGGAATTAGAAAAAGAAATATTTATGGCAATAAAAATTTACTTAGCAAGTGCAACCAAGCCAAAGTGTAGACCAGGGTTTCTCAACTTTGGCCCTATCAACATTCCTGGCCAGATAATTCTTCGTCGTGCAGGCTGTTGTGAGCACTGCAGGATGTTCAGCAGCATCTCGGTTCTCCATGTATAAGATGCCAGAAGGACAACCCTCCCCTCAGTTGTGGCAACCAAAAATGTCTCCAGACATAGCCCGATAACCCCAGGGGAGCAAACTCACCACGGGGTGAACACCAATGGTTTAAACCAGATTTCAATATTCTGTTAGAAAAACTAGCAATTAATTTTCATCCTCTCTGGTTTGTATTAACTGTGATTCTGTATTTTTATGTCATTTTATCCTTGACATTGTTAATCAGAGCTAAAAAATTGGTTCAAATATATTCTGAAATAATGGAAAGGTAACCACTAATAGAAAGAAAACCAGACTTTATATAATCTAAGTCACTTAAAATACAAAACAACAAAGTCTCTTCGTCAAGTGACAAATTATTAAGAGCAGAAAGCAGGGTGATAGAAGACCAAGCATAACTAGTGAAAATAAATGTGAATGGAATAAACCTCCCCATTAGAACAGGAAGAACTACAGATCTAGGGTCAAAAATCACAAACTCAACTGTTCAGAAAAAAAAAGTTAGAATTAAAGGGCTATGCAAAATATACTTGGCAAAGCAAACCAAAAGGAAACAAGAACAGTGATATTATTGTCAAAGCTGAAGTTAAAGCTTAAAGCTTTATGGACCCGAAAGGTATATGCACAGTTAATAGCGTTAAAATAATCTTGAACTCAGAAGACAGTAGAATAACGAGCTATTGTTATTTTCTTCTTCCTACATTGCTCTAATTTCTAACTTAAGCTCCTTGAAGGCAGCAGCTTTATTTTATTTATTGCGTATTCAGTGCCACTGTGTCTGCCAAGGATATCACCCTCATTTATAAATGTTTGTTGGCTAAGTAGATGTGTTTACATGATCCATGGACCCTGATGGAGTTCAATGATTCATTGCATGGGCCTCTATTTTCTCTCTGTAAAATGAGAAGTCTCTGCTCTCCCACTTCTATACTATGATATTTTTATCTCTCCCCACCCGTCCCTTCTTTTAATGCCAGTTGCCTAAATTATGCCTCAAAATTAGTGTTAAGCTTATGGGACATGCAGACATTAAGGATCTCCCATATTAAGCAGTTTATATTGAGAAAGTAGTTATTAATCTGAAATGCTATAAGATCCATATTCAGCAAAACTATAAGGTAGTGTTGCTATGAGAACAGTCACGTCAGATGGGATTACATTTTGACAGCTCTTTCCAGCCCCGTATCTTTCAGAGAGAACATTGCCTTGAAATGCTAGGTGAGGCTGCAAGCTCTGTGAAATTAGCCACACTGTTTTCCATTTTGCTAAGCCCATCCCTGGCTCATAGTAGGTGCTCAGTAAATGGGTATTGACTGTGAACTAAATAAAAGCCCCACGTTTTCATTTACTAGATAGGGCCCTCAAAATGCCATTCTCTTCCTCTAAATTTCTCAATAGCTTTGAAGTGGGTATTTTAAAAATAGAACCTGTATTTGGACAAGAGGACATATGGAACAGTCATAATGATGCCACTCAGTTTGTCACCACTCAGCTAGGACCACTACACAGGGGAAGCCACAGGAAAGGAAATCAAGACACTCTCAGCAGCTGACTGAAGTGTGCACCCATCTCTCACCCAGGCTTCCTGCTCCCTGCCCCACCAAATTAAATAACACAAAAGAAAAAATATCAGTCTAACAAGGTCTTATTTAATGTTCCACACTGACTCAAATCCATACTGATCAAGTTCAATGTGAAGGTGGAGCCTGCAGCAATAAGTGAGATCAATATGAGGCCTTCGTTCAAATATCTCACCTGTAAAAAAAATAAAACAGATTCTAACACTGTATAAAAATATTAGGTTGAGGAGAAAGCCAATTTTTTTTTAAAAAGCTACTTTAAAAAGATGTAACCAAGTATTTATGCTTATGATAGATCTGAACATTTCTTTAAAAGAGGAGAAAAGATATTTTTAAGCAAGGAAAAAGAAGGAAATCACTAAGACTTGCCTAAAGCCCTTACTGATTTAGTTGCAAGGTTTAACTTCTGTGTTTCTATGATTTTCTTCTTAATGCAGCTCTAAAAATACCTTTTGTGGATGTTGAGTGTTGCTTTTTATATGTACTCAATCGATGAGTGCCCCATGTATGTGCCTAGCACCGTGCAGAGTATAAGAAGGATGCCCAAGAAATGTGAGACACAGCCCTATTGTCGAGGAGTGCACAAGTCTGTGCAGAAAAATGGGAATACACATACAAATATGATTAAGATCTAAAATGAGGCAATATCTCATTAAAAGCCAAAATAAGTGATCCAAATAAAGACCACAGAAAAGCAATTCAGGAATAGATTAAAGAATGGATATTTGGAGAAGACAGACCTCTGCCACTTACTATTTCCTTAAGCAAATGTCCAACCTCTTTGTATACATGTTTCCTCAACCATTAAACAAGGAATGTGATACATCTATATCATGAGGCTGTTGTAGGCAACAGGTGTCAAGAACACAGTTAGAAATAAAAGCAAAAATAAACAAATGGGACCCAATCAAACTTATAAGGTTTTGCACAGCAAAGGAAACCATAAACAAAATGAAAAGAAAACCTACAGACTGGGAGAAAATATTTGCAAATGATGTGACCGACAAGGGCTTAATTTCCAAAATATACAAACAGTTCATACAAATCAATAACAAAAAAAAAACCCAATCAAAAAATGGGTTAAACAAATGGGACCCAATCAAACTTATAAGGTTTTGCACAGCAAAGGAAACCATAAACAAAATGAAAAGAAAACCTACAGACTGGGAGAAAATATTTGCAAATGATGTGACCGACAAGGGCTTAATTTCCAAAATATACAAACAGTTCATACAAATCAATAACAAAAAAAAACCCAATCAAAAAATGGGTGGAAGAGCTAAATAGACATTTGTCCAAAGAAGACATACAGATGATCAACAGGCATATGAAAAGAAGCTAAACATAGCTAATTATTAGAGAAAGGCAAATCAAAACTACAATGAGGTACCACCTCACACTAGTCAGAATGGCTGTCATTAAAAAGTCTACAAATAATTAATTCTGGAGTGGGTGTTGAGAACAGGAAACCCTCCTACATTGTTGGTGGGAATGTAAATTGGTGCAGCCACTATGGAGAACAGTATGGAGGTTCCTCAAAAAACTAAAAATAGAGTTGCCAAATGATCCAGCAATCCTGCTCCTGGCCATATATCGGACAAAACTATAATAATTCGAAAAGATACATGCACCCCTATGTTCATAACAGCGCTATTCACAATAGCCAAGGCATGGAAACAACCTAAATGTCCACTTACAGATTGAGATATATATATATATATGAATATTACTCAGCCATAAAAAAGAATGAAATAATGCCATTTGCAGCTACACAGATGGACTGAGAGATTTTCATACTAAGTGAAGTAATTCAGAAAAAGAAAGACAAATACCATATGATATCACTTATATGTGGAATCTAAAATATGACACAGATGAACGTATTTACGAAATAGAAACAGACTCACGGACACAGAGAACAGACTTGTGGTTGGCGGGGGGGGCGGCGCGGGCAAGGGATGGAGTGGGCGTTTGGGATTAGCAGATGCAAACTATGATACACAGAAGGGATAAACAACAAGGTTCTATTGCATAGTACAGGGAACTGTACAGGGAACTCTATTCAATATCCTATAATAACCTACAATGCAAAATTTAAAAGTTAAAAAGTATATATATACAAGACAAATAGAATTAAATAATACTTAAAAGAAAAAACAAAGAGTTGGCTATTGGAATTAAAAGAAGGGAGGATCTATGTACATCTACATGAGCCAAAAGACCTAGTAGAGGAGATATGGCCTGTAAGATGGCAGAATTAGCCAGGTGGAGAAAAGGTGAGCTTTAGCATATCATTTACCTTTTCTGGGTCTCAGTTTTCTCAGCAAGGTAATACATGTAATGGTTTCAGCACACTGCCTGATTATCTAGTGCTGAGAAACAAGTGACCCCCAGAACTTGGTGGCTTAAAACACTTATTTTTCCTCAGTAGCTGCAATTTGGGCAACACTTGGTGGGGACAGCTGTTTCTATTCCACTTGGCATCAACAGGGGCAGCTTGAAGCCTGGGGGCTGGAATCATCTGAAGGTTGTTGATCCTGGCTGGGGTCTTAGCTGGAGCTATTGGCTGGAACACCTACATGTTGCCTCTCCATGTGGTTCATGCTTCCTCACAGCTGGTGGCTGGATTCCAAAGGTAAATATGCAAAGAGTGAGAAAATGTACCCTTTCCTATGATCTAGCCTCAGAAGTCACATGACATCATTTCCCTCAAATTTTATTGTTTGGAGCCCTTGCAGTTTCACAAGGAGGGAAAACTGACATCACTTCTAGATGGGGAGTGGGCAAGGATCCAAAAGAACATGTGATACCAGAAATATTACTGCAGCTATTTTGGGGAAATACAGTGTGCCACACCTACTGGGCTTTCTGAAATGTTTGTAGTCATTAGTAGCAGCAACAGTAGTAATACTGGAAAGAGGAAGCTTCGTGCAGAATGTCAAGAATTAGTAAGGCATTCAGCAAACACGCATTTATTACAGACATAATTATAAATAAGACACAATCCCTGCCCTCAAGGAATTAAGATCACACAAACAATTATAACTCAATATGTTAAATTCTAGAACTGAGAACATGAAAAGCATTGGAGCTAAGAAAATAAACTTTCTTGGAGATGGGGGAAGCCTTCAGTGACAAGCTGGAGGTTCAGTGACAACCACGGGGTTCAGGAGCTGATCCAGGTTTTCTGGGCCTTGAAGCTTATATGACTTGAGGCTCCTCTTTAAGAAAAAGAATGCAAAACTACAAATGCAAAACCAGGTATAGCACCTTTGAAAGGGCCTGTGGAAGTGAGGAGCCCTGACACTTCAGCTTTCTCATGAAGTAAGAGCAGCGAGACCTAAATCTGAGTGGAAAGGAAGTGAGGCCAAGAGGGAACTGACAGATTCGAATAAAAGGGAGAGGTCAAGGGACAAAGGGTCTTAGTAAGGCTGAAGAGCCCAAAACAGGGAATAAGGCAGTGAAAGAATAGGGGCCATATTGGGAGGGGAGGCAACAGCAGGAAATAAGAATTTATTTACAGTTGGATCTGGTTTGGAGAGCCTGGAATGGCAGGAAACAAAGTTGGGATTTCATATTGTGAGCAGCTAAAATTCACTGGAAGATTCTGAAAATGAGAGTGAAATGATTTATGAAGTTTAGTGAGTAGAAAGGATTCAAGTGGGGAAAATGCTTTTCATAGACAATCTTTTGATACCTACAAGCTATCTGTCAATGTCCCAGACCAGATAATTGGCATTTAGCTTTATTGCTTCTGCTAAACACATCACTGGATCATTTATAACAGCAAAAAATAGTAAATCAGAGTGTTTTAAAACATTGTAATTGTTAAATGTATTTCTGGTATATTTGTTCTTTGGGACATTATTATTCAGTTGTTAAAATCATATTTATGAGAAGTCTTCACAAACTGAGAAGACACTTAAAATTTCAAGTGAAAAAAGCAAGATGCAAAACTACGTAACTATATATGTGTGTGTACATATATATGCATGTACATATACATGTACTTTTAAGTTATATGTACTTATATATTTGAGTACATATAAAACTACTATAAGAAAATACATCAAATATAACAATGATGTCCTTAATTGGTCGCCATGTCGTGAATTTCTTTTACTCTTTTGTTTTTATGTATTTTTAATAACTTACATGTGTTGATTTAATGATTGGGTACAAAAATTAATTAAAAACATCCTGCTCATTTTTCAAGGTCCATCCCCAAATCCCACCTCCTCAGGAAGACTTCTCTGATGTCTGAGCCTTCTCACCCCTCACCCACACCCCAGACCACAGCATGTATTTTCTTCTTTAAAATACATTAGAACTGCTTGTAACTCTCTTGCCACATAATCAGCATTCTGTACCAGCTCCTGCAGTAGCCCCCATAAGAACATAAACCCTATGACAAGGGACTAAGGCTGCAGCCCCATTTCAGTGCCTTGAATATAGTTGGTACTAAATACTTACTGAATTGAATCAGGTTCAGGGTATGTTGGCATTTGTGTAGGACAGAGTGCAAGTTATTCAAGCAACAAGGCATAAGTTGATATTTCCATAAAGGGAAAGTGCAGACAGACCACTTTCCAGTGACCAGTGACCATTCACTTTAAATGATGACAATAATACTGCTAAGGGCTTTGGCATCCGCCGTCTCTTTTCAACCTTATAGTTCTGTGAGGGGCAGATATTCTTATCCACAAGATTAAATGAGATGTATATGTGAAGTGCTTATGTGCCTGGCACTAAGTTGGTGATGGTAACTTTTATTTTCTGTGATTTGCTCAAAAGTCACAGAACCCAACAGAGTGCTAGGACTACAACACTTTAGCCCTACCTCATACTTTTCCACTCTGCCACAATCATAGGCCTGGCAAGCAACTGTCTCTCTTCTCTCCAAGGATTCCTGGGGTGGACCTGACCCAGCAGCTAACAAGGGTGAAAAGACTCTTGATATCCTGTGCTTTTTAATCAAAGGCTTCAATCACTTCTCCAGTGACCCTGATCACCATTATGGCTCCACAAAAGACAATTAGTCACTGAAAACTGAGGAATATTATTATATATTTAGTATCATCAGCCCACAGACTTTCCAGGAAGAAAGTGCAGTTCCTCCTAAAATGAATGCATCTTTCATGGCCATTATCCTGATGATAACAGCATTCATTTACTGAATGGCAACTATGGTTCTACCAGGTAACCTACATGGGTTAGCTCCATTTCATTATTACAGATACCCTATGAGGTATGCATTAGCGTTTCCATTTTTCATATGTTCATTGAGGCTCAGAGAAGTCAACTAAATTTTCCAAAGTTTCCAAGCTAGTGAATGGCACAGCTAGGTCTGGCTGGCTGCGAAGACCATGCTTCTTTCACTTTGCCATATAGGAGGTAATCAACAAATACACTATAGCAATGATGATATAGTAGGTTATCAATATACACATACTAATAACATACTAATACATACACATACTAATAACAATATAGTAGGTGATTTAAGAATACGGGTTGAGGTAAAATAACTGTCATCTTCATGTCATCACTTATTTTGCCATCTTCAGGTAGTGTGGATGAGAGAAGAGGAGAGAATGGTGAAATACATTCTTGTCCCATAAAACTGTTATTTATTTACCTTCTACCAGAGTCAAAATAAGCATCAAAACCCAGAAACCTCACAGTCAATCCAAGCCTAGTTTAACCTTAATTCCTCCCCAGGCCCTTCAAGTGGATGATGCACATCACCAGCCCTTCCTTTTGCAGAACCTGACCTTCCATTCCCCTCCCTTTCCTAGGCTTTCTGCCTGTGCCCTCCTGGCACAGCGGCCGCCACTGCAGGCACATCCACAAAAGGTGAGTGAACACACTTGGAATGAACAAGAAGCCTAGGGAACAAGGTCAGGGCCTGTGTATCCATCAGCCTTGAGGCGATGGGAGCAAAACTGGGAATTGCTGAGGGGAGGAGAAGCCCGTGGTTTTTGGAAACTCAGCTTGGTTGATTGATGTTGCGTTCCCTTCTCTTTTGGGAGGTAGTGGGCAGAATAATCACGCTGCTCCCCAAAGCTGAAAGTTTGGGTTTTCTCCTTTTGTGCAGGCTGCAATGCTGTTTCTACCACCTGCCAAGGGCCAGCTGCCAGCTCCTTTGGGAAGCACTGTTTCGTTTTAAAGCAGGGGTGGAGGGAAGATGGAGCGACTCTGGCTCTTTCTTTCCAGAGAGCATTTTGTTCCTTCGGCTGTCAGGAAGCCTTTGTACAGACAGGTCTTTATTCCCAGGGCAGAAGAACTGGAGACAAGCATTAGACATTTGCCAATTCCTGATCACTTTCCTCACCCTTTATACTTTGTTCTCTTGAAATTTGTTTAGACCATGTCTTTTTCTTGAAAGGCTTTGAGACCTTTTTCAAAATAAGGTTTATCTACAATAAGGCTATAAAATAGGAACAGAAAAGAGGAAGCCCAAGTCAAGGGGTGAGGCAGCCATACATCTTTTAAATGTAAAGATAATCAAAGCTGCTGCAATTAAGCTTTAAAAATTAAGCTTTGTAATTAAAGCTAAAAATTAATCTCTTAAAATTGTCTCTGAGATGCCTGCCAGATAGGATGAGACGGGAAACATAGCACATTACATAACTGTCAGACTAGGATCAAAGAGGAATTTGATGTTAAATTGCCACTTTGGGCACCTCTTTATACCTGCCTTGAAATTGTCCAGGCCACAATCATTATGGCCGTTTTATATGAAGTAAGACTCGGCAGCTCTGAGGAGCCACTCGGGAGAGTAGATTCAAAATTATTTTCTGTGTTGAATCTCGGCCCAGCCAAAGAAGAGGTGCACAATCTACTGTTTAGGATCCTCAATTCTCTTACAAGGGTGTTAACTGATCCCCTTTTTCAGTTGGCTGTTTCACCGAGGGACACCACACTTAGCTGGCAACTGGCAACATATGAGAATTACACACTTCGTGTTTGATAAGGAGTATGATCTTGAGCTTTTTACCACACTGTATCTATCAAGTTTATCAAGGTAAGCAGTATTTATAGAGGAGGCGGGGGTAATTTAAAAGATTTCTCATCTACCTTCTTCCAGACACATAATACCTGCCATGGGATTAAGTCAGGTCAGCTGGGAAGTGAATGATTTCTGTGGTACTATTTAATGGCCTCTCCCTAACACCCTCTCAGGGCCTTCTCTGAATTGCTTAAATATTTTTACTGAGTTACCCCCTGGTGTGATACCATCATCCTGTAATGAGAGGTGATCAAAACAAAATATACCCCTTAAATTTATTGCCATATCTCCCTACAGATATTGAGGCAGTCCTCTGCCCAAGAAGCCTTGAGAGAAGTGAATGTCCTACATCAGGAATCGGTGCCCTTCTTCTAGGGAACCGGCGTGCTCTCATATTTTGGACGCAGACAGGACTGATCTGATTTTCATTTTAGAATCAGCTGATTTGAAGCCTAGAGCTGAATCTGGTCCCCAAGTCAGAAAATGTATAGGACTTCATTGCTTATTCATGCTTGAATAAGCCTCAATGCTGAAGCCCTTGGATGAGGCTACTAGAGTTCTCACTTTGCCTCACCTTAAATTAACCTATCTTTAATTTTGTGAATTTTCTTTAGTTCATTACACTGTTATTAGTTCTTGCTGCAACAAGGTGGGATTAATAAGCACACTTTTTTTTTTTTTTTTGCGGTACGCAGGCCTCTCACTGTTGTGGCCTCTCCCGTTGCGGAGCACAGGCTCTGGACGCGCAGGCTCAGCGGCCATGGCTCACGGGCCCAGCCGCTCTGCGGCATGTGGGATCTTCCCGGACTGGGGCACAAACCCGTGTCCCCTGCATCGGCAGGCGGACTCTCAACCACCGCGCCACCAGGGAAGCCCAAGAACCATTTTTTTGTTTTTAGATTCCATATATATGTGTTAGCATATGGTATTTGTTTTTTTCTTTCTGACTTACTTCATTCTGTATGACAGTCTCTAGGTCCATCCACCTCACTGCACATAATTCAATTTTGCTTTTTATGGCTGAGTAACATTCCATTGTATATATGTGCCACATCTTCTTTATCCATTCATCTGTCGATGGACACTTAGGTTGAATAAGCACACTTCTTAAAAGAAAATAAGGAGCATACTGATTCCTCAAGGGAGGCAAAGGTTTTGCTGGCACTAAACTCTGAAAGAAATACGTAAAATGGGAATGTGACTTAGAGGCTACTGAATGGTAGAATGGACAAGGTCCTCAATGATAATTTTACAACGAGTACAGAAACTGCATTTGGACCACTTTTTTTTTCTTTTTAAAATAAATCTTTGACAAAAGTTAAAGGCCTAGGAAGTTGCTCAGTGCCCATCTACAGCAAAATGGATAAATCGTGATATATCCCACAAGGGAATACTATACAACAATAACAACGAACGACCTACAACTACATACAACAATATAGATAAATCTCACAGAGGTAATGTTGAACTAAAGAAGGCAGATACAAAAGAGCATATATATGTGATCCCCTTGACATAAAGTTCAAGGTCAATTAGAGCATTTATGGTGCTAAAGGCAGGATAATTGCTTCCCCTGATGGTGGTAGTCCCTGGAAGGGGGCACAAAGGGGGCTTCTGAGATGCTGTTACTGGTTTGTTTCTTGTTCTGGATGCTGTTGCTTAGGTACATTTACCTTGTGAAAATTAACCAAACGATGACATGATTTGAGTACTTTCATTATATGTTGTACTTCAATAAAAAAAACAAAAACCAAAAAAAGATGAGGAGGACCTACACTAAGTGAGGAGTACATTGAACAGCCTCAGTTTTGGAAATGGCCATAAATCTGATTTCAGCTTCAGCTTTCAAAAGTCCAAATAACCAAATGCCTACTTCACAGTCATTTCTGGCTTCCCTGAACTTATGCATGATCAATGATCATATGACCATAACCATTATTTCTTATTATTACATTTTAATAATGTCAGCAATATGAATGAGGTGTGTCATTTGATTTTGTTATTTTCAAACATAGGAAAGCATTCTAGAGGTATTAAGAAAAATCTTCTCATGTGGTTTATAAGTTGAATATTATTAGTCAGTTAGTGCATGATGCATATTTATTATTGCAAGAGTAAAATGCTATAACAATTAATGGTGTACAAAGTTTTTTTTTTGGTACCAAAAACAATTTCAGCTTTCAAATGGTTAAATAAATAGAAAAATAAGTTGACAAATAAATGCTAAGAGAAAATGTTAGCTAGTTAATGTACATCCTTTTTGAGCCAAGAAAGTATTTAAAGATAGAAATTTAAATAACAATGCAAGGTGGAATAATAGAGATTCAATTGTATCATATTTCTAATCCTTGTAGAATTGTTTGGTGTATTAGCATCCATTAGATTAATAAACCTTTAAGGAATGTATTTAAATTGTCGTTATTTAATTCCATTTAGGCCAAGAGTCTTTAAGAAAAAGTCTTATTTGGGAATTCTTCACATTTTGTGAGGACAAATTAAAAACAGAATGTCAAATTCACCATAGCAAAATTTCATGAGGAGGAAAAGCTCCAAAATCTTGTATAATAACCTTCACAATAAATTATCTTTGGTTCAAAGTAAAAAATAAAAAGAATATGAAGAAAAGAGGAAATCATCAGACACAAATGAGGAACCCAAACAGATTTTATTCTCACCAAACTTCAACAAAACAACTGACTCGATAAGACTATTTTAGGAAGACAATCCTTATATTTTTATCCTCCTGTAGAAGCTGAACTTTTAAACAAAAAGCTTGTTAAAATTATGCTATACTGGGGCTTCCCTGGTGGCGCAGTGGTTGAGAGTCTGCCTGCTGATGCAGGGGACACGGGTTTGTGCCCCGGTCCAGGAGGATCCCACGTGCCACGGAGCGGCTGGGCCCGTGAGCCATGGCCGCTGAGCCTGCACATCCAGAGCCTGTGCTCCAAAACGGGAGAGGCTGCGACGGTGAGAGGCCCACGTACCGCAAGAAAAAAAAAAAAATTATGCTATACTGTGTACTAGTAAGAACATAGCATTTTCATTATTTAAAATAAAATCTTTTTAGATGTGTCCTAAAAAGAAAGTTCCTTCCAGAACACATGCTACTGAAAACCTTTTATTCTGAACTACATTCTGCTGTGTACATGAATCTAGTGATGTTATTAAATATGACAGTTTAAAGCGAGTCTCTATGTAGTACTAGAAGCTCCTGCGCTATAATGACAAACCTTTAATATTTGACTACTAAAATTTTAATAATAAAATTGTCATTGCACAGCAAAGGAAACCATCAACGAAATGAAAAGGCCACCTATAGAATAGGAGAAAACATTTGCAAATCAGATATCTGATAAGGGGTTAATATCCAAAATACATAAAGAACACATACAACGCAATAGCAAAAGAACAAACAATTTGATTAAAAAATGGGCAGAGGAACTGAACAGACACTTTTCCAGAGAAGACAATCCAAATGGCCAAGATGTACATGAAAAGATGCTCAATATCACTAATCATCAGGAAAATGCAAATCCAAGTGTAGTGAGATATCACTCACGCTGGAATGGCTATTGTCAAAAGGACACGAAATAACAAGTGCTGGCGAGGATGTGGAGAAAAGAGAACCTCTGTGCACTGTTGGTGGGAATGTAAATTGGTGCAGCCACTACGGCAAACAGTATAGGCGCTTCTCAAAATATTAAAAATAAATCTACCATATGATCCAGCAATTCCACTTCCGTATCTATACCCAAAGGAAACAAAATCATTGTCTTGAAAAGATATCTGCAACCTCACATTCGCTGCAACGTTATTTATAATAGCCAAGAAATGGGAGCAACATAAGTATCTATCGATGGATAAATAGATAAAGAAGTTGTGGTATGTATACACATAGTGGAATATTATTCGGCCATAAAAGAGAAGGAAATCTTGCCTTTTATAACAACATGGATAGACCTTGAGGGCATTATGATAATGAAATAAGTCATTCAGAGAAAGACATAGGCTGTATGATCCCATTTATATGTAGAATCTAAAAATAAAAAACTTATGAAAACAGAGAAGAGACAGCTCTTACCAGAGGCAGGGGTTGGTAGAGGGAAAAATGTACAAACTTCCAGTTATAAGATAAATAAGTTCTGGAGGTGAAATGCACAGCATGGTGACTATAGTTAACAATCTGTATTGTATATTTGAAAGTTACTAAGAGAGTAGATCTTAAAAGTTCTCATCATAAAAAAAGAATTGTAATTATGTGAAGTGACTGATGTTAACTAAACTTATTGTGGTAATCATTCCACAATACACACATATATCAAATTATTATGTGGTACACCTTAGAATAATACAATGTGACATGTCAATTATATATGTCAATTATATCTCAACAAAACTGGAAAAGTGTCATAATGATTAATTTTTAGATAATATATCAGATTCATTCTTATCGCCTAGAGGTTCATTCAACAATAGTGACATTTGTGTTGGAGTACTAATTTTAACACTTGGCCAGTTTTTAACTCACGCAACATTTCTATTTTTACTACACATGTAATTTAAGTACAATGTAGAAAGGTGATCAGCCTGGGGCTAAGGCTCATGGTCTAAGAATTTGGCCTTCTCCAAGTCTCAACCGAACCCACCTCAGGGCCTTTGCACTCACTGTTTGCTCAGCCTGAAACACTTTTTGCCTAGGTCTTCACATCACTAATGCCTTATGACCATTCAGGAATTAGGTCAAAGTCTCTTTTCTAGAGGCCCACTCTGACATCCTCATGAAAGCAGAAATACACCCAGCCCAGTTACATTCCGTCCCAGGCCCAGCACTCTGGATTACTTTGTTCCTGTGAGGATTTATTGCTAGTTGAAACTGTTGTATTTTCCCCCCATGTCCTTTTGTCTGTTTCTGCCCAATCAGGGTCCCTGCTCAGATGATGGCAGTGAAAAGAGATGCTTTTCTCCTTCCTCCCTCCTCACTGGTGCACTGAAAGCTTCTGGGCAGCACCTCCCATCATTGTCTAAGTGCCCAACCACCTGCAGGAGGAGGTGTGACACACACAGCTATGAGACTGAACTAGGTAGGCAGCCACCCTGGCTCTACCATCCACCATCTGTGACTCTGGACAAGCTTTTTAACCTTGCTTAGCTTACTTGAGAGGCTAATTTTTAAAAAGCTGTGTTTTATTTCTTAAGCTGTGGGGTTAGGTATAAAGCTGTTTAAAATTTTTATATACATATATAGAATTAATATTATTTCCATGTATTTAATATTTCATTTTAAAAGTATGTGAAGCACTAGTACAAAACACATAAACCACAAAGGTTAGCTTCCTTCCTACCCCCTTTGCCTCCATACTTTTTGGAACATACTATTTTCCTTGTCCAAAATACCTCTTGCCTTCCAAGGCACTTTTCTACCTGGTAAGTTCCTATTCATCCTTTTATTTCTCTTAAAGGAAGCCTTCCCCACCCCAATGGCAAAGTTCATTGCTCCTTATCTCCTCAAACCCTGAACATGCTATATGGACCTATAAATGTTGCTTGCCTGCTCATCTAACCCTACCCACCTGTAAGCTCATTCAGAGGGTAAAATATAGCTCATGCATCTCCTTAGCCTCAGCCCCCATCCCAGTCTCCTTTACATAGGAAAAACTCGGCATTTACTACATTAATAAGTTAATGCACGTAATCTTGGACAAATTACTGAATCTCTCTGTACTGTACCTCAGCTGCTTCCTTTGTAAAATGAGGACATTATTAACCATATTATAGGACTGTCAGGAAGAATAACTACAAAAGCTCCATGAGGGCAGGGACTTACGTTTTTTGTTCAGTGCTGAATCCCCAATGCCTAAAACAATGCCGGACACACAGTAAGCACTCAGTAAGTATTTCTAGCCTGACCCAAGCGCCACAGTCCATGCAGAGTGTTTGGCACACCGCCTGACCTAGGCAGGGTCAATAAATGTTAGCTATTATTAGTAAATTTCTATTCCGGTCAGGGTCTAGCTCACTCAACACACATCGAGGCTGTTAAATTATCAGACACTCTTTTAAGATGACATTTTCCTCATCCTGTAGCTATTCCCTTAATCACCCACACCAAGCCCTCTCTCCTTCCCAGACCCTCCCTGCCAACCTCAGTTCCCAGGAAGCACAGGTCTCTTCTGAACTACCACGGTCTGCATTGTTAGGGGTCCTTGCTGGACCCTGGTCATCCTGAGTCCCCAACTAGCCTGTGAACCCCCTGAGATGCCTTCTGTCACCCCCTCAACAATACAGAGGGACTGATGGTTGGTCTACCTACTTAGTGAGCCAGGCTACTGACTCACGACCCCCTGCCTTTAATACACCCTCCCCCTGCACACATACCCCTATCTTCAATCTCTCTCTACCCCTGTCTCGACGCCTTCACCTCCTTGCAAAAGTCTGCCCATCATTTACCAGATTCCATCTTTGGGGTATGGTTCAATTCAATCCGTTTTAAGTTCCCCCAGGCATTTCTCACCCTGCACTCCCCTTCGACACCATGGAAAGCCCGAGATCTCGCGAGATTTGGCTTCCGCTCAAAGGAGCGGTCAGGGCTGCCTGATTCCACCGTTCTCTTAAGTAGCCCTTGAGGCTCGGTGCATCCCAGTCCATCACCACACAGCACACCCTTCGGGCTCCTCCTGCTCCCTGTTTGCCTTCCTGGGAAACTCCATACTCCACCCACCCGGCCCAGGCCGCGGCCCACAGGTGCCCTCCTTGGTGTTTTGTAGAAGAGAGAATATTTCATGAGGGAGGGGACTGCGTGACGGGCCCAGCTCCCCAATTGCTTAAGGTGCTGAAAGAGAGAGTACTGACCCGAGGCTGCTCTTCAGGAGATAAGCTCGAGGGTCAGGCAGTGATGGTCACCGGGGATAAATTTTAGATGCCTGCGGCTGCTGAGAGAAACTGCCGGACCCGAGAATGTACAATGGAACAGTGAGAGCGAGTTGTGGCGGCCTTGGACCTTGGCAGGCATCAGATACGGGCCCCGGGGTCCCGCTCCAGAAGCCTCCGCTGCCCGGGCTCTTGGGGTTTCTGAAGGCTAGAGATTTGGGACCGCGCATGCGCAGTTCACTGGCCCAGTGCAGCCTGGGGCGGTTCTTCTTCCGCGCAGCCTTTCGACCAAAGCCTTTCCGCTCACATGTGCGATCCCCTGGAGCCCGGAAGTGCTGCATCGTGACTAGGGGGTCGGGTGGGGTTTGCGTGATAGGTGGTGTGATTTAGACTTAACCAACTTCCAAGGTGACTAAGGCAAAGTTCTTGTGGTTGAGGAGCCGGGAGAAGTAAAAGATGCTTTCCCTAACATTCATATTTGTCTCATCCTTCAGAGTCCCCTAAGGAAATGCCGCCCTCCAGGAAGCTGCTTCTAGGGAAGTGACTTCCAGGGAAGCCACTCTGTTTTGAGTATCCCTTTGTACGACTCCCCCTCAGGGGCTGTGTATTGCAGGAGAGGAGGGATCGAGGGAAGGGGGAGCACTGTTGGATTCAGCACTTGTGTCTGGGGTGCCCTGAGTTAACAGGCTTTCCCTGAGGGCCTCAGAGTGCTGGAGAATTCTTGCATCTCCGTCTCCCAGGAGCTCCTGGCATGCAACTGACACTTGATGACTGTTTGTAACTAAGGAACTTATGCAAATTTTATTCTTAGTATTAAACTGTTTCTCCAGGGATTGGAGAGCCCCTCCAAGTCCTGGACTGTTGCAAGGGGATATTAAAGGTCTGCTCAGTTAAAGAAGCAGTAAGCACTGCTTCAGAAAATCCTCCCAGCCCAGCCTGGAAAAATCCTAAGACTCAGGGACAGTTTTCTGTTCCTGTCTCTCCTGTACACATTCAAAGTGCCAGCTCTCACAGCTAGTTTCCTAACTCTGTGATTTATGATCTGTTTGGCCTTGGGAAAGTTAAGTCAACTCTCTGAGCCCTGGTTCTCTCATCTGTAAAATGGAGGTTAATTTACCTTTCGTGGTTGTTGTGAGGAATAGAATTGATGTTTTTAACAGTGCTACAATTAATATAGTAAGAATTATAATGCATATAGCCTTTACTTTGTGCTCAGCACTGTTCTAAATGCTTGACACGTGAAGGGGATCAGGATATGCCACCCCCAAATATGCCACTTTGGCATAATGATTATTTTCAGCTGAAGGCAATTGAGAATCAGCAGCTGCAGAAAGAGTTCTCTGCCCTCCCCTTATCTGTCCACAATCAAGGCATAAATTTTTCTTTGTGAAGGTGTTTTCCCCACCTCCCTGTACCAGGAAGAGGAGAATGACTCTTATCACTGGAGATGAAGAGTCGACACAGAGATGAGTTTGCATACACAGAGCCTAATAAAATAACCCGTATCTTCCATTAGCTCCCCCATATTTCCCCATTTATTTCACCTCCCTATGATGTATCATCCCCTGAAGCCCAACCTCCCCTCTGTTGTAAAAATGGTCTGTAAGCCCCCAAGTCTAACCACTTTTTTGTTTCATTTCTTTTTTGTGAAACTTTGTGCATGTAAATATTAATAATTATGTGTGCCTTTTCTCCTGTTCATCTGTCTTTTGTTAATATAATTCACAGGTCCTGGTTTCAGAACATAAAAGGGTAGAGGAAAAGGATTTCCTCCCCAACACATGAATTCACTCATTTAATGCTCCTAACAACCCTATGAGGTAAGTGCTCTTATCCTAATTTTATAGAGGAGGAAACAGACACACAAAGAGGTCGTGTAACCTGCCCAAGATTGCGTGGCTCATTAGTTGTGGAGTTTGTGAGATCCAAATTGCTCAGGCATTCTGATTCCACGTTCCATGCTCTTAGCCTCTGCTTAATAAACAGTAGTTTTTACATTAGCTAACAATAAGCTGTAGTTATTCTCATGGTTAAAAATCTATAATTCTCTACCTTAAAGAAATACTCTGAAGGTAGCCCTTTCTATTCTTCAATTGAAAAATATTTGAAGCTGGGAAAAAAGACATAGTTTATTCAAAGGTGATCCTGCAGGGAAAACATGGACATTACTGTGTAAAATGTTCAGGACCCTGAAATATTATGTGCAAACTTCAGGCTTCCCATTAAGCTATTTCCTAGAAGATTAAGTTCCAGCATAAAATACTAACTAGAACATGCACTTCTGCCTCAACAATATTCATTTTAAAACTTCCAATTTAAGTAAAACATTTTAACTCCAGCTTTTCATCCCATAGCTTGTCTTAACATCCCCAAAGCCTTCATGCAAATCCATTTTACTTTTCCATCACAAATTGTGGAGCTATTGTTTTCCTGGAATTGAAGAGAGAATTTATTCATATTTGACCTAAAATTATAGATAATAAGCCACTGAAAACAGTTCCCCCAGACACACAACTATGTCCCTACCCAATATAGCAGCCCCAAAGGAATTCTTATGGCCTAGTTATATCCTCTGGGGATGGGGGTGAGGGTATTCAAACCGAATATGCTGACACTGCACTAACTATATACCAGGTACCCTGTAATGACACCTTTGGATAACACAGAAAATGACTGTGTTCCAAGGATGGGCTGTAATGAGAGGGGAGGGTACAGAGAGCCACAGGCGGCATTGTTTCCAATCTAACAACACAACTGGGGGCAGGGGCAGATGTGTGCTTGTTTGCAAACTAATAAATACTGTTGTTTTTGCACAAGGCTTTTGAGGAGAGCATGAAGTTTGAAAAGCCAACCAGCATTAGTAGATTTCTAGTTCCCCTACAAAGGTAGAAGTAGGCAGAGCAGCCTGACCAATGGAATTCTGTATGGCACTTGTTGGTCACTGATAAATTTTCCACCAAGTTTACAGATTTCCTCTTCACTGAAGCTCTATTACTTGGGCAAATGACTGGGCCTCTTTCAGCCTCAGTTTCTCTATCTGTTAAATGGGGGTGAATTATAACAGGTAACTCATAGGTTACTGTGATACACACACATATGTACATAATATTTTTATGTTGTTAGATAGATAGAAAGAAAAATAGAACCTACACAGTACCTGGATCATAGTAAATGAATAATAAATGTTAGCTTCCCCTTATGTCTCCCAAGTTCCCCCTAATTTGATGGAAAAGAAAAAGTGAAATCATCCCATTTGGAATGAAAATGAAACCCAACCTTTCATGTGCTCTATGAAGACAAGATCCATTCAGACAAAAGAAAGAGCTCAAAGCCAAGCAGCATCACTCTATAATCCTTTACAGAATGGTGACACTTGGCTGATTTGTCAAAAATCCTGCTACATATCCACACTGGGTGCTTCTAATGAATGTCAGATTTTAAGAATCAACGACATTGACATTACTCCATGGAGCAAAGACTGACGGCCCAACTTATAAATTCCCTGACGCATGTATTAGCAAGGAGGCAAGATGAGTTTTCTGTTCACTGGTCTTGTTCTGCTGTCAAATTCTGGGGGACTTGCATTTCAAGCAATATACCTAATCTCTTTAAATTAAATTATCTTCCTTTCACCAGCCAGAAATTTTTTTAGAAGAATATCATCAACTAAGTGGATCAGAAAATGTGGGTTTAAGTCTTGCTTCCTTGGTGAAATGATATTAAAATGAATGTTATTCCCCAGATAAATGATGTGTTCCAAGGGTCATACACTACAGCTGTTAGAAAGGTTTTTAAAAGAACCTTCAAATCAAAGGAGGAGGCACATATAAAATTAGAGAATTTCTTTCTTCAAAGGAATAGTGGGGGTGTTTTGCTTTTATCAGAACAATGATAACTTCCCCATCTCATTCTGGCTTCTCCATTGATATTATTTAATCACCAATACTATTGAACTGTTAGGATGTGTGTAAAATACTTTTCTGTGTAAAAAATACTCTCAGTTTACCAGTTCATTGAGAAGTTGTTTTTAAACTAAAATCCCACATACCTACCATTAAAAAATGCTAAGCTCTGCCTTTGCCTCATCCTCTCATCATATGGCCTATTTACTGCATAAAGCTATTTTATGGTGATGGTCACAAATATTGACCCCTCTTTTGGTGTAGTAAATGCTCACTTTGAGTTCCTGCTCAACACATACTTAGACGTTAAAAATTTCCTTGTGATTTCAAAGCCAAAACAATCTAAGCCAAATTTGCCCAAAGTCTTGTATCTAGTAGTTGGAACCCAGTCCTCTTGACACTCTGTAAGGCCAAGCTGAAATCTGTACTTTTACCTTTACTTTTAGGCCTTATTATAAAGCCTTCCTCAGTGAAGTCCAGACCGGAGGTCAGCACATTTTTTTTCTATTAAGGATAAGATAGCAAATATTTTAGGCTCTGTGGGCCATATGGTTTCTGTCACAGCTACTCAACTCTGCGGTGCTATGCAAGAGCAGCCAAAGACAGTAAGTAAACGAATGAGTGTGATGTGTTCCAACAAAACTATGTCTTGGTTAGACTCATAACACACATATCATTAGCTGTGTTTATATCTTATCACCAGGACTAAGTAGTAAATTTGTTAAGAGTACAGAATCATCTTACCCTGCACTGCCAGCCAATCTAAGTCACGTAATACAATCTCTTTTTTTTTAACATCTTTATTGGAGTATAATTGCTTCACAATGGTGTGTTAGTTTCTGCTTTATAACAAAGTGAATCAGCTATATGTATACATATATCCCCATATCTCCTCCCTCTCGCGTCTCCCTCCACCCTCCCTATCCCACCCCTCTAGGTGGTCACAAAGCATGGAGCTGATCTCCCTGTGCTATGTGGCTGCTTCCCACTAGCGATCTATTTTACATTTGGTAGTGTATATATGTCCATGTCACAATCTTGACATCAAGTAGTTTCTTAAAAGATACCTGATCATTGATCAAATGAGAGATGGAGGGAGGAATGTATATATACTTCAAGGGGTTCCTCCTGGAGATTTCTTGTTACTAGAATCAGCATTGTGGCTAGATAGCTTTAGTTCTACAAATGATGATACATACAATTCCATGTTCTGAGGAAGCTCTGAGGATCTTAGAATGTTTCACTCCTTTTTCCCCTAATTTACCCAATATCCATTTGATAAGGAGTGTTACTGCTAGTAAATAATTCTAGGAAATTAGATTGGTAGATTAAAATCACCAAATTGTTTTCTTGGTTATAAAATATTAAAAGCGCACTTGCTTTTAAGTGAAACTTTCCAGTACTGAAGACTGGGGGGATATAACCAACCCTAAAAGAGGTTCCACCATGCTTGAACATTGTGGGACTATGGGAAGCCCCTAATGAGCTAAGTCTTTCAAGTAAGTTAGAAAGATAACATTTTCATTATACTTGACCGTTCTCTGAGAGTACCCCTTCCTGTTTCCACATTAGCTTGGAGAAAGCATGGGGTTTAATACCTGGCCATAGAGATGCTGTCTCAAAGACAAAGATGCCAAATACACTGTACAGCCTATGAGAACACATGTCATCTTGTACTTAGAAATTACTGAGTAATTACTAAATGGCAGACAGTATTAATTCAGCTACTATCCCTGTTTGTTCAAGAGCTTTCTGTTCTATAATCTAGTCAAGTCTAGACTGCCATTACAAAATGGGCAATGGTTTTCACTCCACAATACAGGTAGAAATGAAATAACCTTGTGAAGGCAGAATTTTTTTCCTTCCTATCAATGAACTTATACATTGGAGATTATAGTGCTCTGGATGGTAATTATTTCTAAAGGCTTATAATCTATCTTGTGTGAATTTATCCCCTCCAAGGAAGGGGACAAAGCTACCCCTGCACCAGGTCGATAACATAACATGTGACTTCACCGTGACCAAGGAGAACATGGATGAATTTTGAAGGTGAGATCAACAGCTTTTCAGGAAGAATATGAAATTTTGTATGACTTTAATGAAAACATCAGCCTTCTTTTTTAGGGTAATAACAGAGAAAGTCATGGGTGTGGCAAGAATGACAGGGCCTCCATAGCCCAAAGAGGAAGAGAATCAAGAATAAAGTCAGGGACTGGAATTTGAACATAAGTTTTAGACTAAAATTATTGAGACTAAATGTGGGTTGTATGAATGATTTTAAATCTGAAAAAATCTAAAAATTTAATTTTAGTGTGGAAAAAGGATAATATGATCATTAAGAGATTAGGCTTTAGCCCCAATCAACCTGAGTGTGAGTCCCAGCCCAGCCCATTCTCAGCTGTGTCACCTCTGGCGCACAGAGCACTCTAAGGCTCATTTTATAAGTTAGGTTTTAATCTAAACGAGAGGGATAATCATAGTACTCACCTAGGTTATTGTGAGAATAAGCGGAATAATGCATCAGAAGTGCTTGCCCAATGTCTGCAGCACAGTAAACACAAACACTCAAGATACGGTAGGTTTTATGGGATACCTGTGACCAGAATGGAGTAAAGTACACCATAATTCCTGTAACGCCAAAAGAGTACATAATACCCAGAGTACCTCCATGAAACTTGACCTGGCTGTGCCTGCCAGCCCTTATTTCTTCTTTTCTCACCATCAACAATCCTCAACCATTCATGCACCAAGATTTTATTGAGCACCGGCTGTATTCCAGGTGCTTTACTAATCAATGATAACAAATTAGACACCTTCTGTCAGCCTAGATACTCTCTAAGTTACTCTCTCGGAGGGAAAGAAAAATATCTAAAAGGCAGAATGTGCAAAGTTCCACAATAGAGGTATGGACACTGAACAAGAGCAGGGTGGAAGAAGGCAAAGAGATCTCATTGGGGGAAATCACAGAGAGCTACCTAGAACAGGTAGTGTTTGACTTGGGCACTGAAGGATGGATAGGATTTTTTCTGATGGAGGTAGAAGAGGAAGAAGTGAATTCCAAATTAAAGGTTCAGTGGAGGAAAGAGACAGGGGTGGTCAAGCACTGGGGGTCCACTTAGGGTCTAGTGAGGACTCTAGCTGCACTGGATAATAGGGTGGGTGGGAAGAAATGTTAGTAGAAGTTGTTGGAAAGGTATGGTGGGGACAGTGCGTGGACCCCAAGTGCCAGGCTGATTCAGAAGAACTTGCCCTCCAAGAGGCATGTTTTCTTTAAAAAAAAACACCCATCAGTCGTCAAGCAAGGTGAGGACTGAGATAAAGCTAAAGGTTTGAACATTAGGAAGCCACCAAATGCAGTCACTTGAGGAGTTAGAAGTTGGTAAGGAAATGTGTTTTGACTTCTCTTCTAAAGAAAACTGGCCATAGCTTGATATGAGAAATAAAGAGTTTTGTATTTATTTTTGTTTCAAAAAAGGGAGGCCTAAGCATATTTTAGGCTGAGGGAAGACAGCCAGAAGGGGCAGAAGAAACAGCAAGAAAGAATGTATAGTAGAACTACCTTCTCCAAAAACATACTTCATACTAGCCATGAAGTTTCCTTATTTTGAAGACTTTGAATTCTGCAAAGATGAAGCTATTTCTTCTGCAGACACAGGAGTGAGACCAAGATGGTGAGTGAAAATACTTGAAGATCCTCTGGTTAAAAGGGGGTAGATTGAAAGCTCTCAAGTTGTAGAGCCTTGAGCAGTAAAGATGATGGGACTTAATCTTTTCCAGGTGCAAGGAATGGAAATAGGCATAAGAGTCTGAGAAGCCTGGACAATGGTTGGTTCAGCCACTATGGAGAATGCAGCAGGTAGCTGACAATAAATTTATGGAGCCAGAGGCCAGCTAGGGTAATAGAGACCAGCTATTGAGTGGACCATATTACCACTGTTTTCATGACTTTCTCTAGACATGGGAGATGAGAAGGCAAGCAATACAGGTTCAAGTTGGAAGTTGTCGAGGAGGAATGGTGGTATATGATATCACTGGTAGTGGGAGACAATAGGGAAGAAACAATTCTATGAAAGGAAGGAGTAGGTGACCATTGGGTTTTGGCCAGAAGGGAAGGAAAGTCGTTCCAGGAGAGGGATCAAGGGACTGACCCCTTGGCTTTGATGCTGAAGACTAACAAGTACCTCATGAGGAGCGAGGGTACAAAGTGGAAGGTGGAAGTAGAGAGAGGTAGAAGGTGAGGGATTCTGCTCAGAAAAAGGAACTTGTGACTTCTGAATCTTTTCTGGCCCACACATTTGTGACACCAAGAATGCTAAAACTTTAGGTCGTCAAAATTTGCTTGCATTCTCTTCCACATTTAATATATACTGTCAAATACGTTATGTAAGCACCTTGTCAGTGTAATAAAATTGTGAGTTTCCTGAAAGCAAGCATAACACACTCCTTTCTTTCATAATGCTGAGATATGTAATAAGATAGAGGTTTGTCATCAGTGACCAATAATTACTGATGAATTGAAGTGAAATTCATTGACAGTCATGGTGCTTGACTTCTCAAAGTCACTACTCTCCTTTTCTGTAACTACCGAGGATTCCACTATGAGAGGTGCAATCAGGACATTGCCCATGTACCTCCTGAGGCATCAAAACTCCATTTCTGGCACTTAAAATCTAGAATATGCTTACAGATTCATAGAACAACCCCTGGTGGCTTTAATCCATCCAGGGATTGAGAAACAGTTTATTGTTGTGGCTAAAAGGATGGTTTTTAGAAGCCAACAGCCCTGGGTTCCAGTCTGAGCCCAGTCACTTATTAAGACTGTGACCTGGGACTTCCCTGGTGGCGCAGTGGTTAAGAATCCGCCTGCCAGTGCAGGGGACACGGGTTCGAGCCCTGGTCCGGGAAGATCCCACATGCCACGGAGCAACTAAGCCCGTGCTACTAATGAGCCTGTACTCTAGAGCCAGCGAGCCACAACTACTGAACCCTCATGCCACAACTACTGAAGCCTGCGCACCTACAGCCTGTGCTTGTCCCGTGCTACTAATGAGCCTGTACTCTAGAGCCAGCGAGCCACAACTACTGAACCCTCATGCCACAACTACTGAAGCCTGCGCACCTATGCTTGGCAACAAAGAGAAGCCACCGCAATGAGAAGCCCACACACCACATCGAAGAGTAGCCCCCGCTCTCCGCAACTAGAGAAAGCCCACATGCAGCAACGAAGACCCAGCGCAGCCAAAAACAAATAAATAAAATTTTTAAAAAGAATGTGACCCTCTATCAATTATTTAGCTTCCCTATTCTCTGTCTCCAATCTGTTAAAAAAAAAAAAAAAAGTAGTGGTGGAGTGGTACAGTATAAACCTCATGGGATCTTTGTATAAAGCATTTAGCACAGAGCCTGCTATATAGCAACCTACCAATAACAACAGCGACTGTTTAGAAACATACACTGCAGTGCTTATGCTACCTCTAAGCTTTAAGCAAAATTCTGGAGAATTCTGATAGGAGGAAGAGAAATCTTATAATCTTTACAAATCTTAACCTCTCTTTGCATCAATCTCCTTATCTGAAAATAAGAGTAATCTAATGCCTACTTCAGAGACTTGTTGCAATCATTCAATGAGTTAATATTTGCAAACTGCTTGAAACAATGTCTGAGAGCAATAAGCACCATTCAGGTATTTTTAGGGACTCTGGGTTTGTGATGAAAAGTTCTGCAAGTCAGCTGTCATTTGCAGTTTCTTTCTCTTCAGGAAGATTCTAGGAATAAATGTGTGGCCGTGGTTCTGTGAGGCCTGGACTATAAGCCAGCTTCTCAGAATGTCTTGTCTGAACAGGCTGGCATCCCCATTATCTTTATATAATAGTCTAAAAGAAATTACAAACTTTTCTCATTACTAACTTCTTCTTTCCAGTTCCCATCAATATCATCCTGGCTCTTCTCCCAAGTCCACGGCACACATCTCCCAAGCTGCTCTATGTTGGGTTGAAGTGTCTTGCCCAATCAAGGTGGCAGATGGTCTGTGGTTGTATCTGAGAGTTCTCACAAAGAGAACCAGGTTGACCTTTGAAGTTCCTGCGTTTCTCCGACTCAGGACATATGAGTGGGGCCCATAGGTGGAGTACTGTGGGAAAATGTCAGAAGACTCAAGTTCAAGTCCATGTAATTTTCTAGTTTCAGAGAGGGTGCAAGTAGGTGCACCTCCAGCCAAATGAGCCCAAAGAAGTGTTTCAATTCATCAGTGGAGTGACAAGGGTTCTGCTGGGTCAGCCTCAGAGCTGAGGGGGGAATGTTATGTAGCAGAGGCAGTAATAGAAAATGATTTGAAGGATTAAAAAGGAAAAGGAGGATGGCTTCTTTTCATCTCTGAAAGAAAAACTGCACAGGCTAGTCTTAGCAGAATTGCTAAGTAGGCACATTTCAAGGAGAAACACTTTCCTTCCTTCTCTCCCCTTCCATTCCCATGCCTCTGCCACACTTCCACCCCATGCCTTGACTTTTCTCAGACTTTTCAGGCTCCCAGAACTGACCAAGTTAGGTGGACAAACCAAGCACCAATTAGAACACTCACAAAACAGGGACAATGACATAAATATATTTTGCCATCATAGGAAAAACCAAAACTGAGTTTGACTTTTTTACCCTAATTTTGTAAAATAAAACTGTCTTTGGTTTACACTGCATACTGGAGGCAATGGACCATTATGTTCTCCGTGCTTGGGGCCTCCATGGTTCTGAAAGCCTTGCCTCTGGCCTGCGCCCCCTGGTCTCTAGACCCACTGGTCCCTCAGAGGCCTGATACAGATTGCTGAAGCTGATGACTAAATGATGCCAAAATGTCTGTGATTGCCAATGCATTAGGATGGGAGCTCCATCCAGAAAACCCATTTGTATCTTAACAGGAACTTCAAGGAGATGGATGGTTAGATAGATGGATGATGGATACGTAGATAGATGATTAGATGATAGATAGATGATAGATAGATAGATAGATAGATAGGTAGATAAAAGCAAGGGAACATTCCAGGCACCTTGATAGATCAGAAAAGTAGATGTTTATAGAAAGAACTCTTTCTGCTTCCCTCAAATCTTATTGCATTAGTGGCTGTGGTTGATCCTGGAGTCTGTCTTTGCGGGCTATTTTCATCTAACTTTCAAATAACAGGTCTGGCAATAGGGCTGGTGGGTAAGGGTGGGGGAAACACCTCCTCTGAGTCCTTTACTTCCACCTGATCGTCAGTTATCCACAGAAAGTAACCCTGGGCACCTTTCCTACTGTGTGTTAGTTTATTTTTCTTCTACAGTCTGTACCCAAATATATAATTTTTCCTCTTCTTGGTTTGTAAACGGCTCAGTCACTAGGGAAAAAAAGCACAGTGATTACTAATGGGAGATGCCACTAAAGTTTCAGCTGTGAACAGGAGAAATCCAAGATGACCCATCATCTAAATGTCAATGCAAACACCATGCCATTTAGAATGAAACAAGGAAGGTTGCATGCAGACAGCCAGAATATATTACCAACTGCATATTTAGCTCCAGAACTCTTGAATCTTTGCAAAGAAATTTAGGGACTTCTCGCTTGATTAAATAGCCTGTGATGGAGGATTCAGTTGTTCCCCACAATAGTTGCATGCAAATGATAGATTCACATGGACTACAGCATCGAGAGCCCTTAGGGGGCTGTACATTTTAAAGTAATTCTGCCATTGTTTTTGCATAGTAATTGGAAACTTACGTTCTATTGGGATGTGATTCTTATTAGAAGAGAAGGTAGCTGCTCTCTGCTACAGGATTCTATTCATTTAGGGTCACGGGGACTTAAAGACAGAGGAAGAGCCTGCATTTATGCTCTAAAAGGGGATCTGCATTAAACACCAGCAAATCTCTAGCCTGCATTAAAAGCTAACTTCCACTTTCTACTTTCATCTGCCTCTTTTCCCAGCTTCCTATTATTTATTTAGCCTGATTCTGCTTTGCGAATAAGTGACTCCCTAAAGACCGAGTAGTAACTAGAGTTAAATTAGTCATGTAAGAGCAGCAAATTAGTAAATGGCACCCCCGTTACCAGAGAAAGGCTGTATCATGTGATGTGCTTAACGTGCTATTATCATCCAGAAGCAGGAGCTGTGTCCCGTGTGTATGATGCGTCTCAGCGGTCCCGCTCACCATACGGCGTGGGACTTGGCTGGGATGGAAAGCTGTGGGGTCATCTAACCGTACCCTCCCACCCGTTTCTTCCTTGTGCTTCTTGGATATTTGAGTGAACGCTAGCCTAAGTCAGGGTCATAGAATGCAACTGACAGCCTCACAGGAAAGGTCAAGTCTGTGACATTGCGAAACTCCACTAACATAAATGAGGATGATCAGCCAGCCGTGCAGGGAAGGAGGGGGAGCAGAAGGGCTTTGCATTCTTGCTATGCAAAGTATAGGCTTTGGACCAGGAGCATCAACATCACCCAGGAGCTTATTACAAATGCAGGCTCTCTAGCCCCACCTAGACTTCCTGAATCAGAATCTGCATTTTCACAAGATGCTCAGATGATTTTTATGCACATTCATGTTTGAGAAGCACTGGCTTACATCTCTAAATGTCAGCATCCAACACACAGAGACCCTGTGAGCCTTAGTCAATCCTCTACTGACAGTGTCTGGACCAGTGCCTGGCACATAGTAGGCACTCAAATATCTGTGAAATGAATAGAATGGGCATGAAAAAAGAGAAGGGAAAGAAAAACTGCATGGAAACATAAAATAACTTTGGCAGCAATGAAAAGGGAGAGAGGGAAGAAAAATCAAGTTCAAAAGGAAAAAGGAAAATCAAAGGCAGCACAAAGCATACGGGGGGGCTTCCCTGGTGGCGCAGTGGTTGAGAGTCCGCCTGCCGATGCGGGGGACGCGGGTTCATGCCCCGGTCCGGGAGGATCCCACATGCCGTGGAGCGGCTGGGCCCGTGAGCCATGGCCACGGAGCCTGCGCGTCCGGAGTCTGTGCTCCGCAACGGGAGAGGCCACAACAGTGAGAGAGGCCCGCGCACCAGAAAAAAAGAAAAAAAGAAAAAAAAAAAAAAAGCATCCAGGGGGCTCCACCTGGCTGGTGGAGATGGGCTGTGGCCCCACCTACTGGCCAGAGTGGCTGGAGTGCCATCGTTGTCCATGACCTTCATTCACAAGTCTCTGCCTCTCCCACTGGCCTTAGGATGCTGGCCCCTCTATGTTGCTCCACCAGGCCTGTTAGGCACGATTATCTGTCCCACACAGCACTATCAGTTAAAGCTGAAGATTAAATGCACCAATGTAAACTCTTTACAGTGTCTTTAAAGTTCTGACCTCTGGGTTTTAGTGGATAGGAGGTCAATGGTGATTTACAGTAATCAGTCTCCTGGGGGGCTCGTGAGCCCAGAGCTTGAGCTTTCCAGCTAGAGAGGAATCATCAGGACCCTAACTATTGAGAGAGAAAATAAGTCAATGTGTCCCTGTAGACGAAAACATAAATCAACCCCAAACTCTGTTTTGTCCTCAATTCCCTTTTCATCTGGTCTGGTGGAGGAGAGTGTGGCCATACACGTGAAGGGAGGAAACTGAGTGTGCATGAGTCTGGGGTATGTGGAGAGGAGGGTATGTCTGTTTTCCTGGACGTGACAAAATGAAAGAGACTATTCAGCCCCCAATTAGGTTAATTAATCCAAATATGTAATTGTTTTCAATTTTTCAATTAGACCGGTATGGGAAATCACTAACTGAATGGATTGACTGAGTTTTGGATTTATATCTTACTCAAAAGTAAGATGCTTTTGATATGATAATGGCTAATATCTATTGGGATCATGTGGGCACTCGGCTGAGTACTTTATTTGCTCATTCAGTCCAACAACTCAATGAGATAGGAACTATTATTATCACCTTTTTAGATGTGAGAAAACTGAGGCACAGAGAGGTTAGGTAACTTGCCCAGGGTCACAGAGCTGGTAAGTAAGTAGGGAGTAGAAAATACAGGACTCAAACCCTGGTCTATATGATTGCAAGCCAGTGCTCTTAACCCCTCCACTATCCTGCATCTCTCTTATGTTTTTTTAATAAAGAGAAATGAAAGAGAGAGACATAGAGTCAGAGATGGTTAGGAAAGGGAAACTAGAAGCTAGCAAATTACCCTGTGTGGCTAGAACTTACACTGTATAAAGAGAAAAGGCTTTTTAGGAGGGTGATGGTTTTAGAGAACTATTTGCAAGGTTGAATTCACCTCTTCTGGCCACTCTGAGGCAATTTTTTAGATTTCAAGAGTTATTTAGCAAATGGATCTTAGTGACCCAAGGAAAGAAAATGCTGTCCTTAAGGAGGAAAAATGTATTATTTTCTTCTGGTAGGATCAGGAGCTACTGCTGATTTGAGAAGAGAAATGGTCTCTAAGATCCAGCAAGACATGACAATAAGAGAGTCACAAATTTCTGTTTCTCTGCCCGGTCTTCCTAGGCCTGACTGAGCTAGGCCAGTAATTAGTATAACTTCATGTAAAATGTAATCACTATTTCTCTGATGGGGTCAAGCTCACAATGGAGGGGATTCTGCTGTCCAGTTTCACTAACCTCTCTGGCTCCATTTTTCTGGCTGGGTTGAGGTTTATCTCTTTGTGCAATTCAGTTTAATAATTTTAAATAAAACCCTAGAAACTAAAAGTAGCATATGGAAATTTGCAATGCATATAATTGTATTATAATTGGAGCCTCCAAAATAAGTCATGGCATTTATTTATTCATGTACCACATACCCTGTGGTCCCTTGGGAAAAGAAATGTTTAAATTAAGACGTATCATAAGACAGAATGCAGTGTTTTACACACTCAATTACAGCTCACTAGCATGTAGCTAGTGCTTATAAGATATGCTCCCTCATACTCTGGCCTTGATTCTGGACATTTTTACCAAAAAAAAAAAAAGTCCCCTAGTCTCACTCCAAATTTGAAAAGCTCATATTATTATTATTCTAACATATACTTCAATTTTATTTTTAGTTCATTTCCAACCAGGAAGATCTATTAACTTGATGAGGGGAGAAACATCAAAAAGAAACTCACAGTACATGCAAATAGAAATGAAAATCCTCTTTGCTTTATTATAATTTCCACCCTAAAAACATGTGCATAATTCATGATGGGGGATAAGGGGAAAGTATCAGATGTAGGGCTGGGGACCAACTTTTTAATAACGATTAGTGCTGTGAAAGCAGAAGCTTTTTTCTAATGAGTCAAGAGCATGAGACAGAAACTCACAGAGGCAATGTCAGTTTGATCTTTCACCTTTACATCTTTGGAAACAGGGAGAACAGAAAAGAGGTTTACCCTTTAAACTTTCTGAAATGACCGTACATTTAATGAACTAAAATGTCAAATATTTGAAACTTTTAAGAAATCTTGCTCTTTTGCTTAACACACAAGATCACGTTAAAAAAAAAAATGCTCAGTAGATATTCACATCCGTAACCTTATCTTTCTACAAGGAAAGAAAAAAGGCACGGAACTCTATGGGGGTGCCCAGGCTGCTGCTTTACTGCGCTTCCACCTTGGCCAAGGACAAGATCTGCCTTCAGGAGGTGAGACCTTGACCTAGCCAAAGGGAAATGGCCACTGTGAGAGGGGGCGCTTCTTCTTCCCGGACACAAGTGCAAACTTTAATGAAACCTCTCCCTCTGCCACGCGCCCCAGACGGCGATGGGAAATCTGAGTGCACCTGCTGCATCTCCCTTCATATCACGTTGCTGTTATGAAAAATAGTTTGCTATTTTGGAACCCCCTGGCAGCCAGAGTGAATCGCCCAGGGCCCCAAGCTCGTTTATCTTGTGTCAGAAGCAAAGCCAAATGAACGCCACCTCGCCCAGCACCTGAAGAATGGGAAGAAGCTCAGAGAGAGTAAAAATAACCAAGGGCTGGGAAATGGTGCCGAGATAGGCGGCCTGTACGGGTTAAGCAGGGCTTCTTGCAACCCCTCTGACATTTTAGAGCACAGCACTTGGAGACAGGAGGCGGAGAGCATTTCCCACAAAGAAGCGAACTTTGGGGGTCTGAGGTCTGGGGTGCAGGGGGTTGTTCCTGCCCAGTTTCATCCAGTTCTGGAAAGCTGGGACTCTGATGTTATAAAGGGAACTCCCATTGGCATCCGGGCCTTTCTTTCTGGGGTCTGCTGGGCTTGGACTGGAGGTGTGGACATAGACAAGGGGCATTCCTAGGACCTGGGCAAGTCCGGCCAATCAGCCAGTTTCACATTCTCTCCCCCTCCCTCAAACCAGAGGATGGTTGAGGGTGAGGTCATGAGACTTGGGCTGAAGGAAAAGGTATTAAAAAATAATAATAAAAGGCAGAGGGAGAGAGAGAAATAAGAGGAGCTGGAAAGGCTTATAGCACAGACTAAGCTAGTATCCGAGTTTTAAAGACAGATAGGATTGAGGCTGTGAAGAGGAACAGTGAACAATGAAGTTCTACCAGTGGGTGGTGGGGGGGTGAGGGAGTGAAAACAAATAGGTAGTTGTGAGAATGAACGTGTAATTTGCTTATCAATGTTGCTTTCAGAAGCCACAATCAGATATTATGGTTTCAAAGCCTTCATACACGAGTCTTCAGTCTGCAACTACTTTCTGTGGCCCTAGGCAAGTTCCCACCTTAAAACTTCAGTCTTCCTCATCTTCAAGATAAAAAGGAGGCATCCATAGTCCCACCATATACAAATCAGTCACTACAGGGATTAAGTTAGAAAAGTAAATGTGTCTAGCAAACACCTAATAGAATGAGTGTCTGGTCAGTGTCGTTGAGTCACAGAGGTAGAGTCTGAGGAAGGGCAGTACCCCTGAGAGAAAAAGACGACACAAGGGAGGAAAGGAGAAATCAGAGAGGAAGTCATGAACTACCTCTGGTCTGCCAGGAACCATGAAAACTGAAGCCACAAGTATACTGACCTGACAGACCTTCTGCTTCTTTATAAGCAGTCCATGGTTCTGAAATCATCCAGAAAAAATAAAAATAAAAAAAATGAAAAAGCAAACACTAGGTGCTTACAGGGCCCCAACACCTTGAAACAGAAACAATGTCTGAGAAAAATAATCAGAAATGATGCTGGGCTCATTAACACTAGAAGTTAAGAGTTTTCCATAATTTTAGGTTCATGTTTCAGCATTTCTGATGTCAATCATTTACAATAATTAAACACTGAGATAACACTGAGATTATGTGGGTTGGAAATAAATGCGGGTCTTCAATGAATGACCCAAATCTGTTACAGTTAAAAGGGGACTGGAAGGCATTGAGATCTTAGGGCATGAAACCCCTCTTCTGCTTTAAGAAAAATCTAGCCCAAGTCAGCAGAAACAGAAAGTTTACCATCTGTTTGTTGGCTTTTGACATGGTTATTTCAGTTCAGTTCCAAAAGGAAAGTTGTATCCAATACAATTATTTTTAGAGTATCTCAAAATTATTTGTATTGGGGGTAAATAAAGCATGGAAAATGTTATTCAGCAAAATTTAGTCCATTAGTTTCAAAGACTGTGTCCTATCTTTCTGCAAGCAATACAATCTGGCAACAACAACAATCCTTGGATTTGGGGACCAAGGACATGCAACAAGGCACTGTAACTTTTCCAAATGCCCCAAACTGTCATTCTTGTAGAAATGGGATGTATAGGGCATAATGTAGACAAGAACTAGAAGACACTGCTTGAGGCAGCCCTTCAATTCAATTCAGTTCCAGGGTGTGACTCCAAGTCAGATGTGCTTAACAAATTGGAAATACTCTTGCAATGGAAGAGTGTGGCTTTTTTAAAAGCAAAGCCAAAGCATTACAATTCAAAATGTTATGTGCATGCTCCCAGTGTTCAGATTACAGGTAGGACCTTGTGTAGCAAGTTCCAAGCTCAGAAACTCCTCACAGTTCTCTATACAATGCCCGAAATGTGTCACCTGTGCCCAAAACAATGTGATAGCACCACTGGTTGGGGGTCTCAACTTCAGGGTACCAATGACCGTACTCTTCAGGATTATACAGAATGATTTCTTTTTTTTTTTTTTTTT